>NC_136977.1:26067884-26117884 GCF_032717465.1 Coenobita brevimanus
AACTTGAGAAGGTCTTTAGTTAGAGCTAATCTATACTCACACCAGGATGTGGGATAGGGGGGGAGGAGAGGGAGATCGAGAGGGAGGGATGGTGAGGGGGAAGAAAAAAGGACGGAAGAGAGGGAGATGGGAGGGAGAGGGAGTTTGGTAATCCAGGCAAAAGGTGAGACTGGATAAGGGAAAGGACTATGGAAGGGGAAGCAGGAAAGGAGAGAGGTAAGAGGCGGGAAGGGGAATGGAAAGGTACAAAGAAGAAAGAAGTAGATGGGACAATAGAGGAGAGAGGGTAAGAAAGAAAAGGGAGATAAGGAGAGAGAGAGAGAGAGAGAGATGGGTATGAGGAAGAATTTTTCAGGCCGGAGATGGAGGGGTAAAGTAGAAAATAATAGGCGTGCCTTGAAAAACAAGGCTAGGGTGTTTATGTAGAGTAGAGGGTTAGCAATGAAAAAGAGGACTAGATAGTCGGGGCAGGAGGTAGTCTTGCACTGATAAGCTGATGTAGATTGCAGAGTATTTGCATTTTGCTTCTTTTTCCTGCTTGAAATGTGAGATAAATACCGCCTGGGATTTAATGGTGAAATTGGTGGAGCTGTGTGTGTGAGAGAGGTGGGGAAATGAGGTAGGGTTGGTGTGGCATTAGGGATAGGATCAGGAAGACCAGTGACAATGATAGAACTTGTTGGATGAAGGACGGGTTGAGTGAGTGTGAAAGGCGATATTATGTGGGGTTAGAGAGAGAGAGAGAGAGAGAGAGAGAGAAGGGGGAGGAAAAAGTAGGTAAGAGAGAGTAAGGGCTGGAGAGAGGGAATGGAGGCGGAGGGATTGGCGGAGTAAGATGTGGAGAAACGGAGGGGGGGGGACGTAGATGTGAGAGGGATAGAGGTGTGGCGAATGCTGGAAGAAAAGGAAGGGAGAGGCAGCAAGATAGTGGGCGTGAGGGGAGGGGGAGGGGGCGGTGGAGGTGAAAAGGCTTGGAGAGGGATCAAGGTGGCACCAGTGACAAAGACGGCCATAATGGGGGGAAGGGGAAGGGAGAGGAGGAAAGGGAGAGGGGAGAGGAGGAGGAGGGGAGGCGAGGGGGAGGGGAGGGGAAGGTAGGGGAGAAGTGGGAGGGGAGGGGAGGAGTGGTGGCATCTCAGGTATATACTGTATGTGGCGGCTTGCGAGGTAACGATACACAGGTGGTAGAAGGGGAGGGGAAGAGGAGGGAAAGGGAGAGGGAATAGGTGAATGAGAAAGTGGAAATGGAAGGGGATAGGGGGAGAGGTAATAGAGTAGGTGCGAGAGTGGAAAGGGGGAGAGGTATTAGAGGAGGTGGGAGAGTGGAAAAGGGGAGAGGTATCAGAGGAGGTGGGAGAGTGGAAAAGGGGAGAGGTATCAGAGGAGGTGGGAGAGTGGAAAGGGGAGGGAAGGGGGACGGAATGACTGGGGAGATGAGTAGATGAGTGGGGGAAAGGATGAGAAGCTAAAGAAAGAGGGCGAGGAGGAGATACTGTAAGGCAGACATAGGAGAGGAGTGGGACTGGGAAGCCTGTAGAGGGGAGGGGAGAGGAAGGAGGAGGGAACTGGTGAGGAGAACGTGACACATCTCACATCAGCATCAACAAGAGAGTACGTAACATAGTGGTAATATGTGAGGGTGTGTGACGCCATCTGTTGCTGCATGGCAGAACTGATCGTTGTGTCTCAGGGAACGGGGTGCCTGTTCTGTGATCAGGACTGGGCTCACGAAAATAGACAAAAATTTTCTGGGTGCCGAGTAAGCAGCATTAAGTTGTTATTCACTTGTGTTATGATCATCATCATCATCATCCGGCCCTCCTTTCCCACCCAAGGGCAGGGTGAGGAGTAGCAATGTCCAGACAGCCTAAATTTGCCCAATCCAATGGGCCACGCTTCCATTCAGTCATCATTCAAGCCCCCGGAATCCTGACTATCGGATACGCCAGATACATTCACCACGTTCTGTAGCTTCACATAAACGTATCCTTTTTTTGTCTGTTGAGTTTTTTGTTGGTGTGGACGCACTTAGATATTCGTTTTGTATAATCTGATGCCAAACGATTTCCTTCTAAGAGAAATCATAGCCATCAGGAGGTTAAAACCATCTTGACTAAACCCCTTGCTATTTTGTATTCAGATTAAGTCCAGACGATTTAGTTCTGCTGAGAGAAATCATAGGAGTCAAAGGGTGAAGAATATTTTTAATAATCGCAGGTGTTACTGTCAATATACGAGTAATTACTTCGTTTAGGCGAGTCCCGTGATTTTTTTTTTTTTTTTTTTTTTTTTTTTACTGAGAAATCTTACAAGTCAAAGGTATGATTTAACTCTTGACAGCATGAATTATTTTAGCCTACATATCGTCACTTGTTATTTAAGAAAGTAGTGTGTGGTGTGAGGAAGGGTCGTTGCTGTGTTGAGAGAAAAGTGCCTTATCATGAGGGGTTAATCAGACATAAGTAGGAGAGACTGGCAGACATAAAAAGTTCCCATCACCACGAGAGACTGATCCAGTTACACAGTAAGCCAGCGTCGCCCCTCACGCACAATTTCTCCCCTCTCTCCCTACCCCCATTGCACTCCCCATCACCATCTACATCCCCCCAACCACATATATAGCCCCCCACCACCGTTCACATCTCCCCTCCACCCGTACCGCCCCCTACCATTGTTCATGTCCCCCCACCACCACCATCACCCCCACCACCATTCACATCCCCCCCTCCACCAACACCGCTCCTCCAACCACCCCTCCCACTACCCTGCACACTCCCTCACCTCCCTCCTCACCGCCCAACACCCACCCACCCAAGTAGCGTGCCGGATTGAGAGTGTTGTAGAATTAAATTAACACGGGGCGAGGTTACAGTTACGGTACGCTACTGAGGACCGTGAACTGTTAGTGGTAATGGTAGGTTATTGGTGGTTTGGTTAGTGGGGTGTAGGAGCCAATTTGATAACGCCTGTTATAATTCCTTATATGTACCTTAGTTAGTAACATTGCTTGATAAACCTTGCCATAGTCCTATCACATTAACTTGGCCTTGATTTTTTTTTTTTTTTTACTTTTTGCAGCTTATTTCACGTAGCCCAGAGGCAGAAGAAGACAGTACTACGGGTTCACATCCTCTTCATAGCACTTCTTCGTGACAAACACTATATTCTAGTGTTACTTTCTGGGTACAACTCAGCAAGCACGATGGAGAGATGGCAATTTTAGGCCAAGTTAGAGTAAAATGCGTGTAGTGTATCATCTCTACCATTGTTATTTTTATCGTTATCATCGTCAGTTACTAGGTAATCTCGTTAGTTAAACCTTGTTAGTTCGCCATTGGAATCACCGTGGCTCAATGAAAAATTCTTCTCCCGACCACCGCCTGAGCTGTTTCGGTGGCAAGTCCCATCATATTAGGCTATATTGTATACCGTATGTTCGCTCATTGTCACGTCATACTGATGATATACAGAGAGTTCCCGTAGGAAAATACATAACTTGGGGATATTATAGATGAGGTAATTCTTAGTACTGTAATTTCAATTTGAGTCAAAGTTTCAATCATTAAGTAGCCACAAAAAAAAAAAAAAAGATCTAATAGGCAAAATGGTCTCCCTCACAATTCAAAATGGTCTCCCTCACAATTCACCCATAAGGACACCAATAACTGCAGCTCTATAATGGTTGAAATTTGGACCCGAGTTGATATGGCAATTTCTCCTCACAGTTCCCTTATATAACATTTCCTAAAGTTATCCCCTTTCCTCCCGGGACACCTGCATACTAAGTCGGACACACACAGCCATACCGAACATAACACTTCAGTTTTTACATGCACCCCTGTCAGTGCCGTAAGAGGTAGTGTTCCAGACTGCAACGCAAGTGGTAGGCGGTGTGATTGGTATATTCCCATCCTAGAATACTGTAGATACCCTCGACCCTTTAAGCGCCCCTTCACTATGAGGCCAGAATCGAACATTTTTTTACGCCAATAATTCAGGCCTGTAGGATGGGACAAGAACTGGAAAAAAACACCTGGGTTCATTAGACCACGTTATAGGTAAGTTGTTTCATACTGCCAGACGTAATGTATCTGACAGTAAGTAGCAGAATACCCCAATTGTTAACTAGTAAAATGGAATGGTTTTTGCCCTTGTCTTTACCTATACGCTTGGACAGTTATAATTAGAATATCTTCACTTTTGACTTCCGTGTGCTTATATAAAAAGCAGGGAGTAGGCAAGTAATTTTTTTCCTCTGCAGGTAATATTCTTTCCCTGTGCGAGTGATAATTTTTCCCTCTGAGGGTAATAGTTTTTTGGACGGGAAACATTTTGTCCCTCTGCAGAGAATATTTTTTCCCCGTACGGATAATTTTACTCCTATGTGGATTATAATTTTTTCTTATGATGGTAATATTTTCTCTTATGCGAGTAATTTTCTCCCATGGGATAGCCTTTTTTTTCCTATTAGATAATATTTTTTATGCAGGTAATATTTTCTCTTATACGGGTAAATTTTACTAATGGAGAAATAATTTTTTTTCCCCACGGGGTAATATATATATATATATATATATATATATATATATATATATATATATATATATATATATATATATATATATATATATATATATATATTTTTTCCCGCGGTATCCAGGAGAAAGTTCCATCCCACTTGTTCCATTTAATACTCCCACCCGACTTAGTAACACGCAGTGACCCTCGAGCTCAGCTTTGCAATAGGATCGTCATTGCAGGGCGTGTCATTGCAGATAATACAAGGTTAATAACACATTGTGGGACCTGATGCTGAGGCGTGTGTGCGTGCATGATTGGGACCGTTGGTTTCTTACACACACACACACACACACACACACACACACACACACGTACGTCTGTTTTTGCATGGGGCCTAATCATCTATAAAGTCATGCTCTTGGCCTGATGTCGCGGGCGTGTCGGGGGAGCATGAGAAAATTAAGTGAAGATGGGAGTACAAGACGTGAGAGAGAGAGAGAGAGAGAGAGAGAGAGAGAGAGAGAGAGAGAGAGAGAGAGAGAGAGAGAGAGAGAGAGAGAGAGAGAGAGAAATATCCACAATAGTCTGGGATAATTTAATGAAGGTGGTACAGGGAGACAGAATTATCAGATAGAGATAATAACTACAGCACAAAAAAATACTAATAAATTTAGTGAGAGAGAGGTGGGGGTTTTAGAGATGCAGAAGTGGATAATTAAAGGCTGATGATACAGCAGCACCACAAGAAGACAAATAAACAATGGGAAGGATGGAAGGGGAGAGGAGGTGGGATGGGAGGAGATTGGGTTCAGGGAAGGAGAGGTTGACAGTTGTGTGTGTGTGTGTGTGTGTGTGTGTGTGTGTGTGTGTGTGTGTGTGTGTGTGTGTGTGTGTGTGTGTGTGTGTGTGTGTGTGTGTGTGTGTGTGTGTGTGTGTGTGTGTGTGTGTGTGTGTGTGTGTGTGTCTAAGTTTAGTAAAAAATTAAGTATTTTCCTGAATACCTCTTAGAAAAGTCAGTTCATCTGAGACAAGCTTTATCCCCGATGAGATATTTTTTTGTTTTTGTTTCACTAGTTCTACGTAATCATCAGGCGAAATCAAGGCCGCAGCTAGTTAATTCAATGACTACATAATACGTGAACTCTGGAATAATCTTCCTCATTCATTCTTTTACCTTTGACACAGTCTTTTAAGGGGTGTCCAGATATCTTGAATTAAAGTTATCTTTATTCTGCCTGACTTTGGAAGGGGAAAGTTTTTGCAGATTTTAAGTCCATGTTTCCTTCTCTTTGTATAAAGGTGTTCAAGTAGAAGGAACTGTTCGTGTAAGGTAAGCAGGCGCTGGAGAGAAATGAAGAGTAATTGTAGTAATAAATGCTGCAACAAGAAGCGATCACCTCAAATAGAACACCTGAAGGGAACACAGTGGCTGATCTTATCGGCCGAATGTTTTTTTTTTTAATGTGTCCGACTCTGGACATAGGCTTCACAGCCTGCTTTCAGGGCCCAGTAGCCCTCCTACATACCATACACTTCTACATGTCACCACTTCGGCGCTAACACCCACCGTCCATATTGAATAGGCTACATGCTAGGGCTGTCTCAAACAGGACTGGTGTATTGGTATTAGCGGGGGTATTTTTACGACATGTCGGCGGGTCTTTTGGTAGATCAGTAAAGTCTGCTTTTATGAAATTCAAATCCTTAAACTGTTCCCTGCCCCAGCGGGGATTTGAATGTGTTGTAAGCAAGTCGATTTCAAAGGCAAACATTCCTGTGCAAATTACACGTGTGCGTTTACGAAGAGGCAAGAACTCGATTGAACATCAACACTGTCAAAAAAGACAAGCGCATTCCAGTCTGACAGGTATGACAACCCCTCCCCCCAAAAAAAAAAGTCAAACTGCAGACGAGGAGGAGGAAGACATCAGGTAAACCAAACATCCGCGGCCATAATCAGATACGGATCTTAATAAGGTGAGAACGATAAAGAGGGAGACAGGCAGATAGAGAGAACAAGTCGAGATGAGTTGTTCCACCGCTTCTTTTATTTTTGTGGGGGGAAGGGGGATTGGGGAGAGGAGGAAGGGGGATATGTAGGGGCGAAGGAGGGAAGAACGGTGAGGGGGAAGCTGCAGGGATGAGGGGGGTAAGGTGACGAGTGTTGAATGGATAGCGAAGTGGGAGGGGAGAAGAAGGAGGAAGAGAGAAGAAATGGGGGTGAAGGAAAGGAAGAAGGGGTAGAGCGATGGAAAGAGAGGAGTGGAAAGGGGACAAGGGAAAGAGAGGAGACAGAGGACGAGTGCAAGGAAATGGAAGCGAGAGAGGGAGGGGACGAGTAGGGGAAAGGGATAAGGGGAAAGTGGTACTTTTAAAGATTGTCAGAGTTTCCATGAGCGGGGAGAAGAGAAGGGAGATAAAGAGAGTGGGGCAGAGGGCATGGGGGAGGAGGAGTACTAGGTGAGAGAGGGGAGGATGGCGAGGAAGGAGGGAGGCGGAGAGATGTAAGAGGAGTACTGAGGAAGGGAGAGGGGATGTTTTTTTAACTTTATATCATCATCTCCCAAGACCTGCATTCCTCCCGGCTATCCAGCCCCATATGCCTATCATTCTCAGCTTTACATCAGTATACTTTATAGCCATTACCTCTTATTTATAAACCTGTATGTCCGGATTATACTGAACAGCTGACCTGCCATTGGATTTAGTACAGTATACTGGTGAGGTTTATATTTAACCAGCTGTTATTTTCCACTTATATTTTTCCTTTTATGTTTTTCTGGCCCTTATTTAACAACTGACCTGGGCTTTGGCGTTGCGTATGATTGTGAGGCTTATATTCCAGCAGCTTTTTTTTTTTTCCCAAATGTTATCTTATTTTTCCTCTCCCTATTTATACTTTTTTTTTTTTTTTTTAGCCTTCAGCTTCATCCCATATTGAATTTGTTCTCTTTCACTCTTAATGTGTATATATTTTCATTTTTTTTTTTTCACTGCCCATGTTCCTTTGCTATTTCTTACCTTTATTTGGTTTTTATTGGTGGTATTCCCTATCTTAGAACCTTTTCTTTTTTCTTAATTTCTTTTTGTTACAACACTGTTAGTCTCACTGTCCATTTTTTGTGATGCTTATTTTTGTGTTATCTTAATTTTTTTTAGTATTTGCATTATGCCTCATCCGGATTTTTTTTAACCTGCTTTTTAAAAATTAATTTTTCATTTTTAACTGGCCATATTTTTTAGTTATATGCTTTTATTTAATTATTCTTGTGAAGCATCATCGTAATTAGTTTTTACCATTCTTCCTACTTGTTTTATTTTCTTCCTAATTCTATTCTTCATTCCTCATGTTTCTTTGTTATTCCTTTCCCTCACACTTGTAGTGTCCGATATGCCCCATCCCCAAGCTTTTTCTCTTTGTTTCATTTTATTTTTTTATTTTTTTTACATTATTTACATACTTAGTTATGTTTATTTATTTATTTATTCCTTTCTTTATTTACATATTTGATGATGTTTTGTCAATAATTATTTACACATTTAATTTTATTTATTCTTGTATTTATATTTACATATTTATGTATTCACATAAGTTTATTTAAACTTATGGTACATATTTATTTGTTTACAGGTTTTTTTACTAATTTATTTTTTCCTGTCCATGGTCGGTTGATACCGTAACTAGTATGATTCCTATTTTCAGTTAGTCTCACCGCGTCTATCATGTCTTCAGCTTTTGTTACTGTTTCTGATCCTTATTTTTAGTGTTCATGTTGTTCCCCAATCCCCTCAACAGCAAAACCGGGCCACCTAAACATTACCTCCTCAAAATTACTGCTCTTCAAATTCCTCTGCTGATCATTAAATGCCAGACACGGAGAACCGATAGCCTCTCCAAGACTGCTTGGGTTTTTGCCTCATTAAAGAGAGAGAGAGAGAGAGAGAGAGAGAGAGAGAGAAATGAAATGCCCGAGCTAGGCCTTAATGGATCACATAGCCCCGCTAGGTTACGGGAGAGGTTACCTTTGCCAGCAAAGAAGCTACCCGGGTGGGGCATGAACTCTCGAGCCTTCGGTCTTGAGTCAGGCGCTCTACCACTGAACCACTCTGTCCCCAGAGAGAGAGAGAGAGAGAGAGAGAGAGAGAGAGAGAGAGGTGGAGTCTGGAGAAAGAATTCATTCAAATCCTCATGTCTATTTGATTCGACCACGAGACGATTAATTGTGATAGCATTAACAATCCCAGATTCCAGTAATCACCCTGAGTTAAATACAATCACTTAACGTCAGCTGGAACAAATCACTAAAGACGTTACGGTGAGAGAGTTATCGTAGCTTCCGCCTTATTTCGAAGCCTCGGATCTGCGCAGTGAGAAGGCGTACAAGAGTGTTACTGGTTGCTTCACTCGTCAGCTCCCCTCCGAAGTCTCACACCCCGCACTTCCGTAGTCCCTCTTTCTTCCCGTGTGGCCAGTGCTAGCCGGCTGAACCTGGCGTTATTTATAATATTTCTTACGTGGTAAAAAGGTAAGAACCCTCTCCCTCCCCCCCTTTTTTTTAACTGATACCTGCTTGTAGTTAAGGTTAAACGAAACTGTTACTTGTTGCTTCACTCGGTCAGCTTCCTCTCTCGCTAGTCATCTCCAACTTCCTTGTGGGTAGTGCTCTTGCCGGCTGAGTCTGGCGTTGTCTGTAAGATTTCTTACGTGGCCAAAAAAAAAAAAAACATATTTGGAGCTGCGGTTACTAATTCCTTTTTCGTTTGCAAATTAATGACGCTCAGGGAATGGACTAGTGATATTGCTGAGTTGCTGACTATTCGCTACACAGTTTACCGCAATCTCATTAAGCTTGAACTAGACTCCTAGACTGTGTAAAGTAATTATTGACCGCAACGGTGTCCGTTAATGGGGAAAACTGTGTGATGTTCTGTGTTGTTCTTATTGGGAAACTGGTGATGGCAATCTTAACTCTTCTTTAACGTGAAAAGCGATTGTGATATTACGTTAATCGTTGTTATATTTAGGGAAATACTAGCATTTCAACATGGCTTTGAGGCACTGTAATGGAACTAATGACCACAGCTGTTTGTGAAAGTGGAAAGGTTTGAGTGATAGTAAGTAATTTGAGGTTATCATAAAAAAAAAAAAAAAATAGGATCAACAACCTCAGTCGGTGTCAGTAGCGGGCAAAACAATTTGATATTATGTTGACTTACTATAATTATTGATAAGGCAGCATCAGCAAATTTCACAGGTGTCAGTAATGGACGTGTAAATATTGTGGTAATGTTATCGCGTTGTAAATTAAGGTAATGAAGGAAGACAATCAGGTGTGAAAGGCAATTCCAGCTGTTGATGTAATGCCTGCCTGGATATTTGTGTGCCCAGCGAAGTACGACTAAGATAAAGCAGGTAGATGTAAAGTTGTTGGATGGACTGTGCCGTTCTTTATGATGTACATTACAACCCCTCCCATCTACCCCTTCCACCTTCCTCCTCCTTCCACTTCTCTCCTCCCCCACACGGTCCTCTTCCTCTCTTCCTTCCTCCATCCTTTATCCGCTCCCCCAGCTCTCTCCCCTCTCTCATCCCGCCTTCCTTGTTCTCTCCCCTCCAGCCCCTCCCTCCCCATCCAGCCTCCCCCACTTTGTTCTACTTCCCTCCATCCGCCTCCTTATGCTCCTCTCCTCCAGCATTCCCCTCTTTGTTTCTCCCCTCCAGCCTTTCTTATCCGTGTTCTCCCCCCCTCCTGCCTGCTTCTCCTTGTTCTCCCCTCAGACCTACTCTCCTCTTCCTCCACTTCTCTCACGATTCCCCCATCCCTCTCTCCATTTTCTTCAACTCACTCCTCTCCTCTGATCTTCTCACTTCCTTGTCCTGTTTCACCCCCCTCCTATATATCTGTATCTTCTCATCTTTATTTCAGCTTCACCTCCTCTCTCAGCACTCCTCCCACCCTCTCCCGAATCCATCTAGCCCACCTCCTTCCCTAACCCTATCCTCTGTTACCTCTTCCTACTTATATTTACTTCCCATCTCCTCCTGCTCCGCAGATGCCTCAACGCCCTGCTACGATGTATCCTCCCCAGCAAACTGCACTCCCCAATACCACTGACTCCAGCCAAAGATAAGTGTGGATACTTTTACACCCCATTGCTACCTCTCTCCATCTCTCTTTTTCTCCCATCTAACTTCTCATCCTATCTTTCTTTTCTCTTCACCCCTGTGCCTACTTCCCACCTCTAGTTTTTCCTCTCCACCTCCTCGTCTACTCCCCGTCTTTTCTTTACTCCCAACTCTCTTCTGATACCTGTCCCCACCTCTTTATATCCCAGTCTGTTGCCTCTCCCCATCTGTTGTTTCGTTCCAGCTTCCTTAACTTCCCACCATTATCGAAGCCAGCCAAAGAGAAGTGTCCATTTGTGCCCTTCATTCCTAATTAAAAAGTTACTTAATTTTCCTTACGTTTATGCTTAATGAGAGGGGAAAAGAGTAATGATTTCTTTATAGTTCTTTCTTCGTTGCATCTTGTCGTGGGTTATAGAGGCTACCATGCACCTTATTATCAGTATATATATCTTGGGATATGAGACACTGATTTTCTACATTGTTATATATTGGTCGTCGATATTTAAGATGATGTAACTAAAAAAAAAAAAAGATGTTCGTAACCTTTTGATACTTATGGACGCTATTTTTAAGTTATCAAGGTAAAAGTAACACATAAAAGAACATTACTTGCTGATTGTCTGTCTTGCTTACGCAAACTGTCTCAATATTGTACCGGACACTGTCGCTCTTCATATTTTTTTATTTTTTTATTCCGATTTATGGTTCACCTCCATCCTTGTAGAGAGGAAGAATAAAACTTGATGATGATGATGATGGTACATGTAAGTTAATATTATGGTGTGAAAATAAAATCGGCCATGAACATTGGCTAGGGATCCTTCAAAGAGCACGGGCTAACGGGCTAGTGTGGTCCTGTGAAGTAATACGTTTGACTGTTCATGATACGAGTTTATCTTGCTTCTCTCTCTCTCTCTCTCTCTCTCTCTCTCTCTCTCTCTCTCTCGCTGGCTGCCTGCAGCATCTTTACTCCCCAGTCTATCTTGTTGCCACCACTGTATTGAAACCCACTTTATTAGCCATTATTTTTTTCTAGTTTATACATTCATATATTTCACAACTTTATTTTTCATTAGTGTGTGTGTGTGTGTGTGTGTGTGTGTGTGTGTGTGTGTGTGTGTGTGTGTGTGTTAATGGGAGCCAATTATGTGGTGCTATTTTGCCTTTGGACTTTTTGACGAGTGATAACAAACGACTCGCGTGTGATGTGTTCATAATTTTACATTTATCGATGCACTGATTTTATTTGTTTGGCATTTTGACCTACAAGACTGGTAATGAAAGTAGTAGTTAGGGAGTTTACACACACACACACACACACACACACACACACACACACACACACACACACACACACACACACACACACACACACACACACACACACACACACACACACACACACACACACACACACACACAGTAAACCATATTTTTGCGTATCTATTTCATCGCGTATTTTCTTTATGTATATGTATTTGGCTGGGAGGGAGAGACTGGTTAAAATCTAATGTGTTACATCGAATCTAGACCGGTAACAAAAATTTGAGAGAGAGAGAGAGAGAGAGAGAGAGAGAGAGAGAGAGAGAGAGAGAGAGAGAGAGGGAGTATATTAAAATGGTTGTCATCAAAGTAGCAAACCGACCCACAGGGGATATTGTTATTAGTGAGGTCATGGTCTGTATTACCTTCACTTGTTTGGGGAGGGTGGGAGTAGGGTGATGATGATGATGGAGGTGGTGATGGTGATGGTGGTGGTGTGGTATTAATGTGGTGATGGTAGTAGTGATGTTGGTGACGATGATGATGGTGGTGGTGTGGTGTGGTACTGGTACTGATGTGGTGATGGTAGTAATGATGATGACGATGATGAAGTAAAGTTCAGCTGCGAGAGATATTTTGCATTATTAAGAAAGTCTGATGGCGATACGAATTAAAAAAAATACCTTGGTGACGAGTGGACAGGGAGCAATAATGAGCATAGTTTATTACTCATACGAGTATATACCTGGTGTATGTATCCGACTCAGGGCATTAGCTAGCCAGGATTTATGATGATTTAACCCCTTCAGTCCATGTACTATTGATATGTGTCCAAGTAGTGAAGGGGTAAATTAATACATCCAACACTTTAAGGAATTGCTCACAAAAGTGAGCAGATGGAGAGACCATTTTAAGGAATTGTTGAACATACAGTATGGAAGGAATGCGAGTATAAGTGGCAGGGGAGTGGCTGGGAGAAGGAGGGAGGCGAGAAGACAGGAAGAAATCAGTAGGATAGAAGTTGTAGAAGCAATGAAGAAAGTCAAATTGGGGAAAGCCCCAGGAATTGATGGAGTGTGTGGTGAAATGCTGAAGCATGGGGGAGAGATAGTAGTATAATGGATGTGGAAGATGTGCAGATTGGCCTGGGAAGAAGGTAGAGTCCCGGAGGATTGAAAGTCAGGTATGATTATTCCCTTTTACAAAGGAAAAGGGGAACAAGAAGTGTGTGGTAATCATAGGGGCATTTGTTTTCTTAGTGTAATAGGAAAAGTGTATGGTAGGATACTAATTGACAGAGTTAGGGAAAGAACAGAGGAATTAGTTGGAGAAGAACAGGGAGGCTTTAGGAAGGGGAGAGGTTGTGTAGATCAGATATTCATTGTTAGATCTATAGTGGAAATGTTTCTAGAGAAGGGAAAGTTGTATGCGGCTTTCATGGATTTGGAGAAAACATATGACAGGGTGGATAGACAAAGATTGTAGAAAGTATTAAGAATATATGGAGTAGATGGAAAGTTGTTGAATCCTGTGAAGAGTATGTATGGTGGTGCTAAGGCTGCAGTGCGTGTGGATGGTGAACTGAGTGAATTTTTCTCTTTGAAGGTTGGGTTGAAACAGGGATGTGTCATGTCTCCATGGCTGTTCAATCTGTACATGGATTGGGTAATAAAAGAGGTACAAGGTAGGGCAGTAGATGTTGGAGTGGCCCTGGTGAGTGGGGGTAGTGTTTGGAAACTCCCTGTACTGTTGTTTGCAGATGATTCTGTGTTGTTGAGTGAAGACGAAGGGGAGCTGCAAGACTTGGTGGATGAGTTTGGGAGAGTGTGTAAGAAACAGAATCTAAAGGTGAATGCAGGGAAGAGTAAACTGATGGTCTTCGAGAGAGGTGAAGTCAGTGAATGTACAGTGAGGTTGGATGGTAAGGAAATGGAAAATGTGAGTACGTTTAAGTACTTGGGTAGTGTGATGAGTAAGGATGGAAGTTTGGAGGGTGAAGTGCTTGAAAGGGTACAACAAGGAAGAAAGGTTGCTGGTTCCTTGAAAACAGTGATAAGAGACAGGGAAATGAACATGAAAGTGAAAAAGTTATTACATGACAGTGTTGTGATACCAACTATAACGTATGGAAGTGAAGCTTGGACATTGTTGGAAGGACACAAGTCAAGAGTGAGAGCAGTGGAAATGAGTTATTTAAGAGGAGCCTGTGGAGTCACATGGAGAGACAGATTGACAAATGAGGATATAAAGGAGCGTTGTGGTGTGGATGTGGATGTGATAGGAAGCATTAGGAGGAACACACTGAGGTGGTTTGGCCATGTGGAGAGGATGGAGGATGAGAAACTGACGAGGAGAGTGTATGTGAGTGAGGTGGAGGGGGGTGGAGGAAGGGGGAGGCTGAGGATGAGATGGAGGGATGGGGTGGAGAGGTATATGAGAGAGGGGGGTGTGAGTTGGGAACAGGGCAGTGAAATGGCGGGGACAGGGCGACGTGGAGGCGATTTGCTTGTGGCCACCCCGTATGGGATTGAGGCGTCTGGCAATACTGTAGATAGATAGATAGACCTTCACTCTGAATAATCTTCCTAAGTTAAATAAAGTCGACTGGTGACAGCAAGAATAAAATGCAAAAGACGTCATCGGGCTGAAGGGTTAATGTGTTGAAATGTCCGAATCGGCAGCTAGTTTCTCCTCATGGAATTTGTACGCGATACATGAAAGATTAGATGTTTTATTGTACTCTTAAAACTCTCAAAACCTGATTATAGACGCTGCGCACTACACTGAGGTTGTCATTATCGTACCCTGGCAACCCACGATTTCGTATCATATTATACACGAATCATATTATTATGCATGAATGATATATTATACACGAACATATTATACAAGGATCACATGTGTTTCATATTATACACGAAGTCATACGAACTTTTCAATGGTAGGCTGCCAGGGCACGATAATAGCCGCGAGTATAGTAAAAACTGTAAACACAGTGACCCTTATTTTTTTTTTTTTTTAATGTATATATTTCTGCCACCGAAGGACGACTTTATACATTTTTAGTCAAGGTAATACTGAAAGTTATATCTCAATCCCCCCAGTTCTAAATATCTCCACTGAACAGAACAGATCGAGCAAGTTTATCCTGCTTTCTTAATGTACATAAATAAGTTTGAAAAAGTTACATAAAATATTCCATAAGCGAAAAGTATCAAATCTTTAAGGTGGGGTAGACACAAAATCCGCCGAATATTCAGCTGGAACAGAAAATGAAAGTCTTTCGGTAATAAATCTAAATAAATTCATTATATGAGCACTGTAATCAGAATAATAACAGATGCCAGCTTGCTAACTGGCCAGTTAAATGATGAGCAATATCTGATCAAGTTGCAAGACAAATTGGCCGTCTTGAAGTAATAAATGGAAGTGAATTAATAGGTAAACATTGTAATAAACCAGTCATAAGTATCAGCAGTTTGACAGGCCAGCCTTGTGATAAACCACACCTAATTAGTACCGCATCATGCTTTATGGGAACCCTTGAAGCTGAATATAAACGTCTGATACACCTAGAACGATAGACAAAGAACGCGTTATCTTACTGAAATTGTTAATAGATAATTTCGAATCCCGTCACCATCAAAAGTCTACCCCTGTGTTGAGTAAAATAATTTGACGACAGCTGTTATATAATTAAAAGAACATCATAGCACAGGAGGAGTTAAAATATTTCTGAATTTTCTTTATATATTCCATTTTACACCAATATCCGGCGGGCATTTGACTGGATGCTGCCTCCTTCTCTGCTCCCTTCCCTCATATCCTGTGAATTCCATTTTACCGAATGATCCAAAGGCATTTACCTGGGTGATGCTCCCCCTTCCCTTGCCTACCAACTCCATCCATTATAGGCATTAATAGCACAATATGTAATAGTTAGGGGTATTATAATCATAGTACAATATGTAACACTAGCACAATGTGTAATGTCTGGTGCATCAGGAAGAGAATCACAAACCATCCCATGGCCCTAGACGACAAAGAATGTATATATGATGTATGTCAACACACGATTAGCTCACGTGTCGGAAGCGTGCCAGATGCTGTACACACTTCCATATGC
The DNA here is from genome assembly GCF_032717465.1 of Coenobita brevimanus. NCBI lineage: Eukaryota > Metazoa > Arthropoda > Malacostraca > Decapoda > Coenobitidae > Coenobita > Coenobita brevimanus. Next base: position 26,083,925 of record NC_136977.1, read on the forward strand.
ACACACGTCAGTTAGTCCGGAGGCCAGGCAGTAATATACCCAGAAATCGGGTGCAGGGAGTCAGAAGCAAACTGGGAGGCATTAGAGAATGAGCTGGAGTAGAGAACAAGTAGGAGACTGGGGAGGGTAGGATTAACTGTCACTAACAGTCCTAGTCACGTCACTCTGTCCATCACATGAACGATGTAACTGTGTTACAATAAAACCCCTTAACCCCTTAGTGTCTCTACCTCACCTCACTTACAATACAATATAGACAGAGGGGTCAGTGAGACAGAGAAAAGACCTGCCTCTAAAATATACACTCTCCACGCTATCCAACGCCTCACAAGTTTATATTGGCAGCAGCAGTAATCTACGATCATCTACGATACCCGACATTATTGGCAACGATTCTCTACAATATCCACATTATCGACACTGATGGCGCCTACCTACCTGGCTACCTACCTACCTCCCTATCTACCTATCGACATCTTGTCATTGGTTTTATTTCTGTGCTTGTTTATGGTTCTCTCCTCTGACCCGGTGAGGTAACCCATTTGGTGTGTGAGGGTTGACATGCCTGAATATATTTCCCCTCCTCTGACTCATCCCCTTTGAACGTTATTCTCCCTCTTCTGACTCATCTGTGAGCCATTTACCTCTTCCTCCCCTCGCTCTCTGCCCCTCCTCCCCATTTCCCCTGAAATTACCCCTTCCTCTACCCCTCACCTCGACCTCCCCACTTCTTGTTTGCGGTTTCAAGCCTTATCTATGACTGTGATGAAATTTCTTTATGTGTAAGGACTAAGGCGCTTGTAAATTATAGGAAGCACTACTCCCTCCTGCTCCCCCTTCTTTCTTGCTATTCTGCCTTTCTATCCTTGTCTCTTCCTCATAGAATAGTTATGTTAGTTACCTGCTCTATAAGAAACGACCTCGAAAGAAACAATAGATCTGTTGCTGTTTGCTTTACTATATACTCCCTTGTATTCCTCAGTGCACGTTTTCTCCTCTGCCCTCCGCTGGTCCTTCCCCTCTCCCGCACCTCTCCTCTCCTGCCCCTCCCCCTCTCCTGCCACTCCCCCTCTCCTGCCACTCCCCCACTCCTGCCTACCGCCTGCCTCTTCTAGCTTGTGGTTCTTCGCTTGTCTAACTCGGCGATGAGACTGCCTCGTTATTACCTCACTAACGAACAAGTCTGACTTAGTGTGTTAGGACTGACACTTCTCAGCATTTGGCAAGTCTGTTCTGTGCTCAGGTGAAGGAGCACTAATGAACGCTGTGCACGGGGCACAACAGGTGAGAGGGAGGGAGGGAAGAGTGGGAGAATCAGGGAGAAACAGGAGGCGAGGTGAGAAGAAGAGTTCTAGGAGAAAAGGGAAAAAAAAAAGAAAGAGGAGTCCTAGAAGGATAATGGAGACCGAGAAAAGAGAAAGACGAGAAGGAGAGAGCAGATAGCTAGATACTGATAGATAGATAGATAGATACAGGTAGATAGATATAGATGGATAAAATAAATATGGTACATAGATAGATGCATCGATAGATAGAGACGGGGTGGGCCTTCTTAGCTGGTATCAGTGGGCCCAGAGAGAAAAGAAAGGAGGGGTGGGGACAGGGGCGCGTGGGGTGTAATAAATTGGTGTGAACATTGACTTACACATTAGTTAGAGAGAGAGAGAGAGATACACGTACACACACCTCATCACTCCAAGCTAAGACAATTTCGCCGGTAATAGATACCTCAATATAGGAGATAAGATCAAGGACGAATATAAACACGCCTTCATTAGTGGTGTCGGAGTGGGCATGATGATGATCATCATCATGATCATGATAACAATGATAATGATGATGATAGTGATGCACCGCCTGGGGATGAGATGAGTGCCCGGGTTCGAACTCAAGTCCTCAGGGAGCGATGGTAATTATTACTGATAGGTTTGGGGTTTGCAGTTAAGTTATATATATATATATATATATATATATATATATATATATATATATATATATATATATATATATATATATATATATATATATATATATATATATATATATATATATATATATATATTACGACGATGCCCACTTCCACTTAACAGCAGCAGTTATGATTAACTTTATTTTTATTAACTCTTTTACTCGTCAGGGTGTCTCTCAAGCTGAGTAAAATCGTTTGACGTTTGTCTGATTATCCTCCACCTGGTCAGAGCAACTCTATTTATTCCAGGTAACGCCAGATGATTTTTTTTTTTTTTTTTAATACACGAGTGTATATAGGAGTCTGACAGTGTTAGTAGTGTCGTCAGTCACTCTCTTATTAACGAGTCAAGTTCAGTCATCATTTCTGTATTTGATGCATTTAAGAGGTAGTCATAGCAACCGTAGTGATAAAATATAAAGTACGTCTTCGTGCTGATGAAGTTTGGCGCCATTTTTAATATTGTTAACAACTTCAAAACGATATTTTGATCCTTTACTAACTTCCAGCGACATTTTAGTGCTTTTCTAACCTTTTCAGCTATTCTAGAAACTCTCACACCTTCCCTAGTCAATAACCAGTAACTTTCAGAGCATACCTACCGACCCTTGTGAATTAGCTCCTGCAACTTGGTCGGTGTGAGCGGCTTGGTTTGAGGTAACCAGATAAGCTATTAGAGGGTGGCTTAGGATGCGTGTGGGTGGCTTGGTGGGTTGGGAGATCATTTTTAGTTTATTCTGGCTGTCCCCTGACGATTTTATCCGGCTTAACAGAAATTTGTTGAAGTGGAGGGGTTAGATGTAACTTTTATTGATCCTTTTACCAGTGGAGTGTATTTCAAAGCTGAAAATATACTGCTACTATTACCACTATTTCTACTGCTGCTGCTACTACTACCACTACTACTACTACTACTACTACTACTATTATTACTACTATTGCTACTTCTACTATTTCTAACAATATTAATAACAGTACTAACAATAAAAATAATGATAAAATAGTAATAATAATGATAATAATAGTAATAATAATAATAATGCTAATGATAATAATAATAATAATAATAATATAATAATAATAATAATAATTATTATTATTATTATTATTGTTTTAGTTATTATTATTATTATTATTGTTATTATTATAATTATTATTATTAATACGGTAATAATAATAATAATAATAATAATAATAATAATAATAATCAATAAATAAAATAACTGAAAGTAACAGTAATAAAACTCATAACATGTTCTCGGGGTGTAAGGTTAAATCCACTGGACTCTAAATGACTTAAAAGTGGTGGCGAGTGGTAGAGTCGGGGGATAAAACAGAGAGAGAGAGAGAGAGAGAGAGAGAGAGAGAGAGAGAGAGAGAGAGAGAGAGAGAGAGAGAATCATAAAAAATCCTGACAGCAAGAATAAAAACACAAGTCGTTCTCGGGGTGAAGGTGTTAATCCACTCGAGTCTAGAGGCTTAGGGAGAAAACGGAGATCAGCGTCAAAAAGAGAGAGAGAGAGAGAGAGAGAGAGAGTAAAAGGCTTGATATAGAGCCGTTTGCTGGTGAGTTAAGAGGCTCCCTGATATTTCTTCCTCAGTGATTAATTACATATATTACAAGTTAAAATTTCCTGCCTTATTAGTTTTATCTTTTTTCACGATTAGAGCACTCACAATAGCAGCCGATCATTAAGAATCAAACAGATCCAGCGACATCTAAAGTCTTCCATACTGATAATAATAATGACGCTTTGACTCGTCTAAATTTTACTTGTTATCTCGGTTGTGTGGACTAATCTTCTCGTCTTCTGTTTTAGGTGATCATATCATAAAACATATAAATCTCGCTTAGGAAAATGTTAAGACACAAGCGTAACTGATCCTAGAGATAAGAGTACACAGGGAGTACAGAACAGGAACTCTTTTGACCTAGGACGAGTTTAACTGTTGGAAAAATGGCTAATTCTAGTAAGTTCAAACCAACGTGTAAAGGAAAAGGATAAACAAGGGAAGGGCTGGTCAGGTTGCTTTGGTGTTCCAGTTATCGGTTGTTTTAACCCTTTGGTTTTGTGTGTTTCTGTGAACTGAATGAAGGTGTTTGGCATTGGAAGGAAAGAGAAGCCATTAATTCACGATCAAAACGGATATCGACATCGATTTTTAGCTACCCCGGATTTCTCTACCTGTATGATATTTGCCGTAATGAAATACCAAGTTAATATTTCATTGCTAATGGGTAAATACTCTCTACCGTGTATTTATTTATTTATTTATTTATTTATTATTTATTTCTTACTGATTAATTTAAGTGTGAGTAGCTAAATAAAATGCATGAGAATATTAAACGATATAGGTAAAAGTAAGCTGATATAAAGAGGAGCTAGACAGTCTAAAAAATCCATTGGTATACGCTCCCCACCTCCCTCAAAAAAAAAAAAAAAAAAAAAAAAATGCATCCACGAGAGCGATTTTCCATGTAGTTATGCGGGAGAAAAGATGGGTTCCTGATCGGGATTTGAAGGAGGAGGGGAAGGAGTGTGTGAGATGATGGGACGTATCTCTTGAGCTTAAGTTATCCCAGGCACCTATTTCTTAGCGACTGGTTTTGCATATCTTAACCTGCAACTGTGGGTGTTCTCCTCTTGCCTCCATGATCACGTCAATTTAAGTCCAGTCACTTTTTGTATTTGACTTATAAATACCTTGTTGAAATAAATAACGCCTAAATATCATCCGGTACAAGATAACATTAATATATCTTTCCAAATAGTTTCGGTATATATACTTGTCTCAATCTACACTACAGGTATAACTGGACTATTACTGAACAGCTAGAGAGAGAATGGCAAGATTATCCATAAGGAATGTTCGATGTGTGTAAGTACACCTCTGGGTAGGTCAGAGGTTCCTAAGCTTTTCCTGGTCATTCCCTACATTTGCCAGAAATGTGATGATTCCCTCCCAACCGCTAAAAGAGAGATTTCACTCCCCTCTGAACATTACTTTTAAGAACTCTTGATTTCAGAGTTATTTGCCGACATTTGGTGGTAATTTTTTACGTATTGCAGCGAGAAATATACCGAAATTATCAAGATTTTTACAAAGTTTTGGGAATGTTTCATAGATTTTGTACTTTCATTAGGATGATACTGTCTTACGGCAAAAATTCTGACCTTATCTATAAAAAGTACACTAAAAGCTAAAAAAAAAACATTTTGCTATAAGTTACCAGATCTGCAACCAGTAACACATCAAAAAGGTTATTTCGGTCATTATGGCCTTACTGTGTCTGTTTATTCTGTCTCTCCCTGGAATGTCCAAAGTTTCCTCCAGGAGATAATTCCGTCCAAATTTTCCCCTGAGGGATAATTCCCCCTCCCTCTTCCCCCATATGGGAACTGTTGTTGGTGATGAATTAGCAGTTGTCTGTCTCCAGCTGGCCTACAGAGAAAGGCTGAAACAACTTGGATTAAACTTTTTGCCTTATATTGTGTGCTCCCAAACGAGGATAAAACTCTGCCGGATGCAAAAATAAACTGGTAGTGAAGAGGTGTTGGTGAGACTATAATCCCACCATATTATGGTTCACATGAACTCACCGCCTCTTTCACCAGCGTCCGTGTTGCGAAAGTTTGAAGGTGGCATTAAAGACGATGCAAAGGAGAATACTGAAGTTACGGTAGCGAGCATCCTAGTCAGACTGGCCGGCCTACTCATGTGAAACGCATGGCATATAAATCAATGGGCTTCAAGTCTTGCACCCTCGATATTATCAGTTTTAAGTTTCACCCACCCCCAAAGAGAGAGAGAGAGAGAGAGAGAGAGAGAGAGAGAGAGACTAATAACACTCCTGATGGAGATGTACTGACTCGAAATACAACGAAATTTTTCTGTGTTCTGCCTTCGTAAAAGCAACTTTGGCATATTGCATTATAGCGTTTCTGTTTAGCTTCACCGTTATTCACACACACACACACACACACACACACACACACACACACACACACACACACACACACACTGAGGAAAAAGTTCATAGTGCAATTATTTATTGTTCAGTTAGTGTGTGTGTGTGTGTGTGTGTGTGTGTGTGTGTGTGTGTGTGTGTGTGTGTGTGTGTGTGTAATCATCTTTCCAAATAAGTAAGAAGAAAATTTGATCTTAAAGGTTATGTATTAGTTCGGTGTCTGAAAGTACAAGGAAACAAGATTTAAAGTACATTGATATATTGTTGTTAATGTGTTCTAATCATCGTGCCCCAAGCAGAGACTAAGAAAAATAATGGAAGGAGATATATAAGTTGTATATCGGAAAATTTATGGAAGCATTTTAAGAATACACTGATTTATTGAGCTGGTATATTTTTAATTAGTGTGTTCACCTTCTCCAACAGATACCCCCCAAATAAATAAATAAATAAAAAATAAGTAAATAAAAGAAAATATGTGAGCTAAAAGTGTATCGGAAAAAAAAAAAAAAAAAAAAAGGGAAACAGAAGAGCAAAAGGTGTGGCGAAAAATCTTATTGAGTTTTGCCCATATGAAAGGTTTACGTGTTGAAATGACGTGTTTTTATTTGGTATATTTACCCCAACAGATGGTATATAAATGCCTTCCCTTCGATCAGGTGTTTTATATTTTATGCTTGCTATTACAAGGTGGTTTTTTCTGTTTTTTTCTTTTTCTTTCTTTTATTCGTTCTCTTTTTCTTTCGCTTTTCTCTTTCAGTAACATTAATATCTACCTAAACCTGTGCTGTAAGAAAAAAATAAAACGACAAATGTAAGGTCAAGTACTGATAATGAAAAAATATTATAGACTACTTTCATACAGTGTTACATGATTTGTTTTTCTGTGTATTCACCTTTACCCATTCCAATGCAAAGAAATAATATAAAAAAGTTGATGCAGGTTGATTAGCTCGAAATTTAAAATCAAGACGAAAATTATAAATCTAGACCTAGCATGAAAAATATTGACTTATAGCGCTGGTCTGTATTTGCTCTAGCATATTCACCTTTATTTAGGCAGTCAAAATGGCCACCTACGAAGATTTCTGATACAGGCTTGAAAAGTGAAAATGAGGGGAAATTATGAGGCTTACATTAGGGTTTTTTTTTTTTTTTTTTTTTTTTTCAAGTATTTTAGGTCAATATTTTCACCTATATCACGACAGAATCCTAAAGACAGATCGATGGATAGGAAGACGAATAGACAGATAGGTACCAAGAGATTTAGATATGTTAGTTCGAGGACTAATACGCAACAAGTGTGGGAGTACAAACTCATGCAACAATATTATTGATCTAATGCGTTGGTCAGAAATAGAGCTGATGATGGATGATGATGATGAAGCGAAAAACAAGGGAGTAGGAGGAAAAATAGGAAGAAAAAGAGGAGGATGTGTTGTTGACGACCATTACCTTCGCATCACGAATCAGTCGTTTGAGGTATGGTGAAGGAGGAAGATGGATGGTGGGATTATTAGAGTGAGAGAGAGAGAGGGGGTAGTATCTAAGACAACACTACAACAAATAATTGGACCTTTTAACTGACATATTATGAAGACTAGATGTTATTGTACCATCACGATCGGAGAGAGAGAGAGAGAGAGAGACTCAAAATGGTGAGCTTGACGGCAGGCTGTCATCGAGGTAGAAAACCGACCCACAGGGGGTATTGTTATAGTGTGGTCATGGTCTGTATAACCTTCACTCGTTTGGGGAGGATGGGAGTAGGGTGATGATGATGATGATGATGATGATGATGATGATGGAGGTGGTGGTTGTGATGGTGGTGGTGTGGTATTGATGTGGTGATGGTAATAGTGATGTTGGTGACGATGATGATGGTGGTGGTGGTGTGGTGTGGTACTTATATGGTGATGGTAGTACTGATGATGACGATGATGATGTAAAGGATCGTTCACCTACGACAAATATTTTCATTTATTAGGAAAGGCTGATTGGGATCCGAATTAAAAAAGGATCTTGGTGATGAGTGGAAAGAAGGCAATAATGGGAGTAGTTTGTTACTCGTATATATACCTGGTGTATGTATCCGACTCAGGCCATTAGCTAGACAGGATTTATGATGATTTAACTCCTTCAGTCCAAGTACTGAAGGGATAAATTAATCATCTAACACCGTCACTATGAATTGTCTTCCCAAGTTAAATAAAGTCAACTGGTGATAGCAAGAATAAAATGCAAAAAACGTCATCGGGCTGAAGGGTTAATGTGTTGAAATGTTCGGATCGGCAGCCAGTTTTTCCTCATGGAATTTGTACATGATACATGAAAGATCATTTGTTTTATAACACACTTATATCTCTCAAAACCTGATTAGTAATAACGGTAAACACAGTTGCTTTTTTTCACAATGTATATATTTCTGCCACCAAAGGACGACTTTATACACCTCTCATCCCCCCACACTTCTAAATGTCTCTTCTTAACAGAACAGAATCGAGTAAGTTTATCCTGCTCTCTTAATGTACATAATTAAATAAGTTTGAAAAAGTTACCTAAAATATTTCATAGAGAAAATTACCAAATTTTTAAGGTGGAGCAGACACAAAATCGGCCGAATATTCAGCTGCAACAGATAATGAAAGGCTTTCGGTAATAAATCTAATTAAATTCATTATATGAGCACTGTAATCAGAATAATAACAGATGCCAGCTTTCTATCCGGCCAGTCAAATGATGAGCAACATCTGGTTAAGTTACGAGACAAATTGACCGTCTTGAAGTAATAAATGGAAGTGAATTAATAGGTAAACATTGTAATAAACCAGTCATAAGTATCAGCAGTTTGACAGGCCAGCCTTGTGATAAGCCACACCTAATTAGTACCGCATCATGCTTTATGGGAACCCTTGAAGTGAATATAAACGTCTGATGTACCTAGAACGATAGACAAATAACGAGTTATCTTACTGAAATTGTTAATGGATAATTTCGAATCCCGTCGCTACCAAAAGTCTACACTGTGTTGAAGAAAATAATCTGACGACAGCTGTTATAAAATTAAAAGAACATCATAGCACTGGAGAAGTTAAAATATTTCTGAATTTTCTTTATATATTCCATTTTGCACCAATCTCCGGCGGGCATTTGACTGGATGCTACCTCCTTCTCTGCTCCTTTCCCTCATATCTTGTGCATTCCATTTTACCGAATACTCCAAAGGCATTTACCTGGGCGATGCTCCCCCTTCCCGTTGCCTACCCACTCCTTCCATTACAGGAATTAATAGCACAATATGTAATAGTAATAAACATTAAATAATCATAGTACAATATGTAACACTAGCACAATATGTAATGTCTGGTGCATCAGGAAGAGAATCACAAATCATCTCCTAGCTCTAGGCGACTAAGAATGTACAGTATGATGTATGTCAACACACGATTATCTGAAGTGTAGGATGCGTGCTAGACGCTATACACACACACATAAGCACACACGTCAGCTAGTCCGGAAGCCAGGCAGTAATATACCCAGAAATCTGATGTAGGGAGTCAGAAGGAAATTGGGAGGCATTAGAAAATAGGATGGTGTAGAGAACAAATAGGAGACTGGGGAGAATAGAATTAGCTGTCACTCTGACAATCCTGGTCACGTCACTCTGTCCATCACACGAACGATATAACTGCGTCACAATAAAACCCCTCAACCCCATAGAGTCTCTACCTCACCTCATTTACAAGATAGACAGATGGGGCAGTGAGACAGAGAAAAGACCTGCCTCTAAAATATACACTCTCCACGCTATCCAACGCCTCACAAGTTTATATTGGCAGCAGCAGTAATCTACGATTATCTACGATACCCGACATTGGTGGCAACGATTCTCTACAATATCCACATTATCGACACTGGTGGCACCTACCTACCTGGCCACCTGCCTGTCTCCCTATCTACCTATCGACATCTTGCCATTGGGCTTATTTCTTTACTTGTTTATGGTTCTCTCATCTGACCCGGTGAGGTAACGCTTTTGGTGTGTGAGGGTTGACTGCTTTGGTGTGTGAGGGTTGACTTGCTTGAATATATTTCCCCTTCTCTGACTCTCATCCTATTTGAACGTTATTCTCATTCTTCTGACTCATATGTGAGCCATTTACCTCTTCCTTCCCTCTCTTTTTGTCCCTCCTCCCCATTTTCCCGTCAATTTTCTCTTCCTCTACCCCTCACCTCGACCTCCCCACTTCTTATTTACAGGTCAATCCTTGACTATGACTGTGATAAAACTTGTTACTTTGTAAGGACTAAGACACTTGCAAATTATAGGAAGGACTACTCCCTTTTGCTCTCCCTTCTTTCTTGCTATCCTGCCTTTCTATCCTTGTCTCTTCCTCATAGAACAGTTATGCTAGTTATGTTAGTTACCTGCCCCATAACAAACGACCTCGAAAGAAACAATAGATCTGTTGCTGTTTGCTTTCCTATGTACTCCCTTGCATTCCTTTGTGCTCGTTTTCTCTTCTGCGCTCCGCTGGTCCTTCCCCTCTCCTGCCACTCCCCTCTCCTGCCCCTCCCCCTCTCCTGCCACTCCCCCTCTCCTGCGTATCGCCTGTCTCTTCTAGCTTATGGTTCTTCGCTTGTCTAACTCGGCGATGAGACTGCTTCGTTATTACCTCACTAACGAACAAGTCGGACTTAGTGTGTTATGACTGACACTCGTGAGCATTTGGTAAGTCGGCTGTGTGCTCAGGTAAAGGAGCACAAACGAACGCTGTGCACGGGGCACAACAGGTGAGAGGGAGGGAGGGCAGAGAGGGAGAGGGAGAGAGAAAGAGGAGGCGAGGAAAGAAGAAGAGTTATAGGAGAAACAAGAATCCAATATAGCTTATCAAACTCATTTTTTATTGTTAACACTCTACGTAAAATTATATATCTAGTTTTAACACCTTCAGCCCGAGGAGTTCTGTATCTTGATCTTGGTGTCCAGTTAGCCACATATAAACTTAATAGCATTTCGTTGCTTTACTATCCTTGTCCTTTACCCATACAGTAGTTAATTAGTTGTAACCTACCCTGTCACAACCAACACCAAGAGGGCACATAGGTCTGTTGATGTTTGTTTTCCTTTGTTGTCCTATGTAACTAATAGTGTGTTTGGCTGGAAGGACAAGAGAAAGAGAGTACAAGACCGTCCCATGTCGCTTATTCTTCCTACAAAACCAAATCTTAAGTTCTATCTATCTATCTATTGCCAGACGCCTTAATCCCTTATTCGGGGTGGCCACAAACAAATCGCCTCCACGTCACCCTGTCCCCAGCCATTTCACTGCCCTGCTCCCAATTCACACACCCCTCTTCTCATATACCTCTCCACTCCATCCCTCCATCTCATCATTGGCCTTCTTAAAGGCCAAGGCCAAATCTTAAGTTACAAGAGGACATTTCTCAGATCTTACAAACCACCTTCCTAGTGATTCTCTGTCTTTACTAAGATGAATTTAGAAGGACAGGGAGGAAATAAGAGTCCAGAATCTTCCCGTGTCTGTTTTCTCCTCCTGCGAAACCATATCTTACTTACGAGGGTGAAATTACCCTAAGTTAGTTTGCGGTTCCCAGAGCAGGTCTGGTCATGGGAGTTAAGTAATAAAATAAATAACAGTAAATGCCAAGGTAGAGGCATAACTACTAGTAATAATCTGAAAGTGTACTGCACAAACAGCCGGAGTTTACTTAATAAAATGGATGGACTGAGGGCTTTAATTTGTACAGAGAAAATAGACATTGCCGTTATTAGTGAAAATTGGAAGAATACAGACACTCGAGAATTTTTAGCAGAATATCAGATAAAAGGCTATAATATTTTTGTGTCAAACCGTCTGGGAAGAAAGGGGGGCGGGGTAGCTATTTATATAAAGGATTCATTAAGAAGAGAAGGTGAGGTTTAGAGGAGGAGAGGTGGTGCTCAGCAGAGAGAAAGTTAAAGGAAAGGCTGCGAATGTTGTAGAAATGAAGAAGTGGGTCAGACAGTGGTTCCAGGCATCTCTCTAGGTCGACACCGGGAGAGGGGCGAATGGTGGGGACATTTATGGTCTCCTCCCCTCCTCCGTGGGGACTCCGAGGCTTGGTTAAACTACGCCATTTTGGTTGAATTTTGGATAGGAAGTTTAGTGTGTAATTTGCATGTAGTTTGGTGTTGACAGTTATAGAATTTTGTATTGGAGAATATGCTGGCCTACTCTCCGCATTATTGAAACACTGAAGACATTCAGCAAAAGGGGATGGTGAGGAACTAGTACCGAGGTCTAATGAAACGGGAGCTCCAGCTCTCCCTGTCACCAGCATTCCATTCATCTTGGGAGTACCGCCCTGCTCGACTTTTGCTACAGTCTACTCCATCTAGCTAAAGTGAATTGGCCTATTTGAGCGATTGGAAAATGAAATTTTCGCCAGGGGAAAGTGTTTGAGTGGGGTGGATTGGAGGCGAAGTAGAGGGAGACAGAGAGATGGGGCAAAGGGAGGGTTGAGAGAGAGAGAGTTATTCAGTAGGGACAGAAACTGCTGGAGCCCCATTTATTGAGGTCACTCCTCGCAGGATGAGGCGTAAGGCAGATGAGTGAGAGAGAAATAATTGGTGTTGCTGTAAGTCACAGCTGTTTATTGTAATGTAGGTGATAATTATAGTTGCGGCACACGACTCTGGGGTTGTCATTATCGTACCCTGCCAACCTATCATTTAAAAGTGCATCCAATTTCGTATCATATTATACACGAATCATATTATTATGCACGAATATATTATACACAAATATTATTATACACGAACATATTATACATGTATAACGTGCGTCTCCTATTATACACGAAATCAGACGCACTTTTGAATGATAGGTTGCCAGAGCACGATAATAACCTCAGAGTAGCTCGGCGCGACTATAGTGCTTGGTGAAGCCGTAGAGGGACGGCGGTTGGAGAGGGCAAGACAGATTAAAAAACAGGCAAAACAGGACAATGCAGAACAAGGGATAGGTGAAAGAGCAGAGCAAGGGTGAGGCTGGGGTCGAAGGTAGGACAGGACAAGTTTGAGAGCTGGATAAGACAGGTCAGGGCAGAGCAACAGGGCAAGACACGACAGGACAGAACAACAGGGCAAGACAGGGCAGAACAGAGCAGTGACAGGACGAAAGAAGCACACTGGTTGAAAAAAAAAAAAAAAAAAAAGGAGAGGGGACGAGGGGAATCTGGAACACCTGGGAATGATGGAATTAAAAAATGATCTGCGAGTTTTGTCAGCTGTATGCGTTTGGCACATGATAGCTGCTGGGTAGGACTCTCTACGTACGTCTGTAAAAATGTATAGAGGTCCCCCCTGTGGTATTTATAACTCAGAACACCATGCCTTTTTTTATTTGCTGATTCAAAGAGTAATTTTTGAGTCTTTCGCTCGTCATGTCGTAATCTAAGACGCTTCGTGTTCACATACGTTCTTACCTGGATTTACAGGAGGCCCAACACTGCAGCAGGATGGAGGGGGGAGGGAGGGAGAGAACAAGAGAGGGAGGGAGGGGTGGAGGGAATGTGGCAGTGAGTGGTAATTGTCCGTGTAATGTCGTGCACGGCGAAACTCGGGCAATCACTGTCACCCATCAGCAGCCAACAAGTGCACGAGATAAAGACACTGCGGAGAGGGGGGTGATGGGGGAAGGAAGTGCTGGCTTGATGGTTGTGTGGAAAGGCGAGGGGATTTAATGGAGGATGATAGTCTTCGGGATACGACTGCCAGGAACCAGAAGTTTAAAAACATTCTTCTTTTTTATAATATTATTTAATGTTTAACTCATTCATAAAATACGTCATTACCATGTCACTGTAGTCATCATTTTCGTAACCTCATCTCCTACTAAGTACAGCGGGCTAGATTCAGAAACAGAGAAAGAAAGGTACAGACGCAGGAGAACTATCAGCTTAGTTCTCTATGGAGGGGGTTAAAGGGCATTGGTCCTTGCTCTCATCACTCAAGCATTCAAAATTCTCAACTTCCAGGCGTTAAGCGGAGCAGGTGTTAATTAGATCAGGTGTTAACTATCTCAGGTGTTAAAGAAGATAATGTAAAACAGGCTCAGTAGCTCAGGTGTTCCATTTATCTTGTTTTTACAACACTTGTGAAGTAACACTTTTCCCTCGACTGCCAAGTTAAAAACTGACCCCAACCCTTTTCATGTGTGTCTCCATACTTACTTAAAGGAATATAAACAGGTGTATGTAGTGATCTAAGGGAATGGGCAATATCACAGATTCAAACGAAAACAAAAGTGGCCAAGCAGCTCGAATGATAAACACACACACACACACACACACACACACACACACACACACACACACACACACACACACACACACACACACACACACACACACTAGAATACAGTAGGCTCGCACAGTGCGGGTCATCGCAGTGCACGATTCGCCTTGTGCATGAGTGACCAAAAATCATAACCAAAAACCCTTCAATGCGCTAGTTTACCGCATAGAACGCGAGGCAGAGGCAAGGAGTGGCTCAAAAATGCGATTTTCTACTAGTGCGCGACCACCCCTCACACAGCGCGTCACGTGTTGTCATGTTGATGCGTGATGGAAGGCAGGACTGAGCTGTGTATGTCAAACATTAGCAAGATCCTTGCTGCCGTGGATAAGCTCAAGGAAGAGGTGAAGGAACAGGAAGTGAGCAACCTAAGAACGGAAGAACTTCTGGTTGGTATCGACAAACTCTTCCGTTTCTACACAGACAGGCACAGGGAAGAAATAAACAGAAGACAGACGCTCATAACCAGCTACACACAGCTAGCTCAATTTGGTGAAATTGCAGAACCATCGACATCGTCTGCTCCTGTTCATGTTGAGGATGAAGAGGATGCAATGTCAGAAGTGTCAGCATTGGACTTTGAAGGGTTTATGGCCAAAGTGAGTGACTGATGCTCCTGGGGAAGGTGCTCAAGAGGAGTCTGTGGAGGGAAGTGTTGGTGTGGTGGGAGGTGCAGTGGGGAGTGCGGCGCTGTAAGTGTTGCCGTGCCTCGGAACCCCTGTTATTTAAGGTCATCAGGCCTGTTGTCTACCGTTCTTAAGGTGACTACCCATATTTTGTTATTGTAGCTATAGCTTTAGTACAATGTCTGAAACATATGACCTTTATTATGTCTCTAAGGGCCAAAAAATGTCCAGGTATGAGGGGGTACCGCCCATATGTAATTATTCCCATAAGATTATGTATTCCTAGTACACAAATTCCCAGTGCGCGAGCTCGTGCACCGCCCAATCTCTCGCGCACTGTGCTAGCCCACTGTACCTGATTAACCTGTGAGTAGCGATATGAAGAGCAGTAAAAGTGTGGTATTTCGAGAGAGTTCCTGAGAAGTGTGAATGTACAGTATATTGCTGCTGGTTGAATTTCCTAGTGTGAGAGTGTATTAGGTGTGGTGACCATTGAAGCTCTTCTTCTTGGCATAAGAGAGTCCGTGGCATTCTTTCTTTAGTGATTTGTTTTGCGTTAATTTGCACATTACGCCGTAATATTCTGTAACGCTTATTGATATCTTTTTTAATATCTACTTATTTTGCACAGGTATCATACCAGTCGATATCAAAGTGTAATGTACAGGATAAGGTGCTTGGAAAAATGTGTTAATAAATTGCCTGCACCAACAAGAATAGGGCCATTTGATTACAATTTTCTCTCTCTCTCTCTTTCTCTCTCTCTCTCTCTCTCTCTCTCTCTCTCTCTGTCACTGTTGTTGTCCTTTATAAATAAAATATAAGAGAATGTAAACATGTAGTACGCAAAACTAAATCATTCAGGAAAACGTGCCATAAATGTCACTATGAAACAAGTAGCGATGCATCCCCCAGCACAAACGAGGTATTGTGTTGTAGATGAGCGCAACTGCAAGGCTTGTGTGTGTTGTGGGTGATGGATCATTGATATGTGCGCCTGTGTTGAGGGTGAAGATACAGTATGTGGATCGGAGGGGTGTGGAGTTACCTCATTAACAATTTCCGTGCAAGTACACCTTTGTACAATTCCAAAAGAGAAAATGACCCCCCCCATTCTCTCTTCTCTCTCCCTCTCTCTCTCTCTCTCTCTCTCTCTCTCTCTCTCTCTCGCGTGTTTTTTGTTGTTAATGTCCTTTCAATCGCTCGTTGCCACAGCCTCACGTCTTTATTTCCGGACCATTTGACCTGAAAATTACTATGCATTCACCTGAGTCTTGTATCTCGCAGCAGCTTTCTCGGATTTACGACTGAGTCCATAAATTAACTTATATATAGCCCAGATGCTGTAAAAAGGACGGGCGTAGAATCACAAGACGGTAAAACAACCATCCAAACAGAGGCTTGTGTTTTGTATGGCTTCCAACGCATATACGGTGGCCATAGAAGTGAGTTTGTTTCGAAAGAGACCTCTAGCCTGTTTGTTTTGTGATTCAATTCGTTAGTTACTGATACATACAGTATATTTGCAGTACAGTCAGATACAAAAGTCCGTTCTCCTCTCCTGCGTATTTAATCTCTGAGGACGTAGACACTTGAATTTGACGTAGTTAACTGAAGTGTAGTCTACATAAACCTTCATCTGTCGTTGATAATATGCACCCTTATCCACTACGTCACATTTAAGCATCTGTGAGAAAGAGGCAGGAGAGGTGAACAAACTTTAGTATTTGACTGTGCATATAAAAACAAACTTTTGGAAGTGTCATACATTTGCTCGCAGTGTTGCCTTTCTCTAGGGTAGTCTCATATTTATTTCCCTAATGCTTAACTGTTTTAGCCAGCTTTAAGGAGACCATGTAAGACTCAGAATAGTCTTTTGTCAGTCCTGATTAAATAACCAGGTGCATCCGTGACAGGTATAGGTTTAATTAATGCAGCACATGGATCAGATGGCGATATACCATTAAGACGTGTCAGTGGTTAATGAAGGCGGGTGCTTTTGAATGATGCCAAAGACTCATTATGAATAACCTGACTGAGAGTGAGCCCTTTTATGCTGATGTGGCGTGTGTACTATCAAGAATGATTATATTTGGCGTGCTTGTTATTGATTTTGTTTGACAGATTTTAGGAGGGAACAGTGGTAGATTATAGGACCAAACAATACACCGACTATTGTTCAACTTAGTCAGTAGAGGAATCACTAGGAGTTTGGACAGACATACGAGCAGTCATGGTGTTGATCCCGCTTGTAACTAACGATTTGGTCAGTAGTGTGATGTACCCTATGCTCGTTTTACTTTAACTTGGCCTAAAATAGTCCTTTTCTCATCGTGATGCCGAGTTGTAACAAGAAAGTAATCGTAGGACATGATGCTAGTCAGGAGGAAGTGCCATGGAAAAAATATAAAATCGTGGTATGGTCCTTTTCCATCACTGACCTACGTGATAGAAGCTGCAAAAAGACGAAATATTAACCAAGTTAAAGTGTGACGAGTATAGTATCGAACAGCTCCTTGCAGGCCGGTGATTCCTCTGCTAACCCCTTCAGTACTGCATCTTATTTACCTTCTTATTACTTCCCCCACACGACTTTATAAAGCTTAGGAGAGACGCTTGGTGAGGGATGGGTTAGACTCAAGCTTCACTAACTGTATTTTCCGACAGGAGCCTTTCGTAAGTTAAGGAAAAAAAAAAGGCTTGCTACCCAGATCCAAATTTTAAAAGATATTCTCTGGCTGAGGTGGCTGAGCTAAATAAAATTGTCTTGTGTCAGCCACAAAAATACCCAGAAGAAGAATTTAATGATATCGCTTTAAAACCCTTTCACATTCCCTTGGCTGAGAAAAGTTGTCCAGTATTAACCAACACAAAATTCCAAAGCGCGAGTCAGCCACTGGAAGGGATAATGATGTAATCTTAGGAGAGCTGTGCGGAGGGTGAGGTGGGGGAGGGAAAAACAGGACACGCACGCAAGCACGTACGCACGCACCCACCCACCCATCCACTAAAGCACGCTCACACACGCACGCACGTGCACACACACACACACACACACACACACACACACACACACACACACACACACACACACACACACACATACAGAGAGAGAGAGAGAGAGAGAGAGAGAGCTTGTTGTAACGACGCTTAGGATCAAGGATCATTGAAAACTTTAACCTTTTACATACGATGACTCTCTCTCTCTCTCTCTCTCTCTCTCTCTCTCTCTCTCGTTTTGTTCTTGCCACTACACGACATATTACTTGGTACAGGAAAGTGTCTTAATAATGAAAAAAAAATTGTCTAAACACCTCCAGTTCGAAAAATCTCTCTTAAACTATATATATATATATATATATATATATATATATATATATATATATATATATATATATATATATATATATATATATATATATATATATATATTCTCATGGTAGTAAAAATAAACCAACAGTAGAAAAAGTTAAGTTCTTCAGTTGGATTGTACATTATTTTATTTTTGCCATCTCAGACGGTTTTATTAATCTTCACGCAGACTTCTGGAATCAGTAGGGGGTTTGATATACAGTATGGCCCTCATGAACCCCTTCACGTTAGAAGATAATCCCCAAGTTGAATAAAATCGTCTGAAGGTGGCAAGAATACATTTTAAAAGAAGCCATTTTTCCTCCAAAGCGTTGAATAATAAGTGTGATCAGACTCGTAAGAATCCGTACCGGGATGGGAAAAAAAAAAAAAATCAGCCCGAATACGGCATTCTAATAAATCCTGATGATTTTACACTGGGTAAACTTTTTGAAATGGGGGGGGAGGTTGCACACAGCTTTGAATATTAACCCTTTTGCTACTAGAGGCTATGCTTCATGAAGTAAAATCGTCTTGTAATAAAATATACAGATGTGTTGTAAGTACTGTAGTAGTGCTAGGCCAGGCCTTTGGGAACGGACTGCTAAACCTATGCCGAATTTGGACGCAAGAAAGAATTAATAGCCTAAATAAACTACAGAAAAATGTCATAGTGGTCACCTCTTCAGTCCGATGACGTATTTCGCAGTTTGTTATCGCCAGACAGGTTCACTGAGTCCAGGTAGTAATGAAGGGATGATGAAAGGTAGATATGACCCTTCCAGTTCAAAATGTCTCTTAACTGCGTAAAATCGTCTGATGGTAGCGAAATGTAAAAACAGTCTAACCTGTATAGTTTCCTCTGGCTCTGAGAAAATTAACTGCATGATTAGTAGTTTACTGAATACCCTGTGCTACAAATCAGTCACCCCTAAGTTAAGTAGAATAAATTTTAGCTAGCAAGAATAAATCGGTAGAAAACATTACTGTATTGGATGTTATATCATAAAAAAATGATAAAGTTTGAACAGTCTCGTGCCGCGATGAGAGAATTAACTGCATGGGTTAGTCATGTGTCCGTAAATACCATTTTTTGTCTGTTTTTCGTATATGCTGGGCGGGTCGTAAACTGAAATGAGAGTCAATTTTATTCATGCTATTTATGCATCATATTCGCATCGCAAGCAACATGGCTGCATCTGCTCCGAAGCTGGTCTGGGAAAAGGGAAAATCCTGTACTTGTGTGTGTGTGTGTGTGTGTGTGTGTGTGTGTGTGTGTGTGTGTGTGTGTGTGTGTGTTTTCCGATTCGGTATCTAAATTCATCATCACTGTCATTGTTACTTTTATCATTTTCATCATCACTGTCATCGTCATCATCATCATTATCATCATAATTATTGTCACTGTTACTTTTATAATTTTCATCATCACTGTCTTCGCCATCATCACCGTCACCTTCATCATCATTACTTTCTCGTATGATAATTAATCTTGGCAGATGTGGCCATATACTTTACCCAGAACAACCTTTGACACAGAGATGCTTATCATGAGTCACACCTGGCTCACGAATAGCACCTGCTTGTCGTGATAAGTGTAGCGAGATGGAGGGAAAGTGTTAAGAAAAAATGCGTGATTATAGTCAAGGATGAAAATTTGCTTAATATTTGAATTTGGCATCTAGCTTTCCTCGGCTGCCTAATATTCCTGAGCTGAGAGAGGCTTGAGGTGTTTTCCTTTCCATAGATGATAATTGTTATTAAAATCATCTAGGAGAGTGACGGGTATGTCTGGTGTGAAGTAGAGGCAGTGGAACTTTTGTCTCTGACTCTACATTTATGATTCACTTCCAGAACACAGAGGCGATTACATGACTATATGAGCGTGTATGGGAGTGTGGTGTGCTGTTGGATAAAGTGGATCGCTGCAGAGGAAGGGCAGATACCCATGGAGATTCGCCTCTTGCAGGATGTAGCGTCGGGCATGGGAGGCCTACAAGCATCTCATGATTAATCTAACTTTAATATTGCACTTGAATGATCTTTTGCAATTACTTGTATCTTGGTAAAATGGACAGTACTTGCAAAACTGATAGAAGAGAAGTAACCCATAAGAAAAGAGAATGATTGCTGCAAGCGGGTAGGCCATGCTAGATGATGCTACTCGCCATTGAGAGTTCTCCCGAGGTCTAGAGGTTAAGCAACTACATCGATTAGTGTGCCATATTTAGAATCAAACTGGCGAGGAAGGGATATTGAATTTCCAGCGTCAGCTCACGACATTATGACCCTGTGCAACATTACAACCAGTGCAACAAAATCAACATAAGATCGAAAAATTTAAGAGACAGTAAAGAACCCCACAATTGCTGGGAAACGATCAAGCAATGTGCATAAGTAGAAGATTTAAGTACCGGGAGAAACAGCTCATTAGGGGAGAGGTGAAGAAGTGGCACATAGGAGAGAGGGAAGGGTGGAGCAACGAGGCGGGAGGCTGGTGTAGGCGGTCAGTGTGGTGGAAGAGCTGGTCGAGTGAGGATGCACGCTTTTCTCCATCCGATCACATCACGGACTCTGTTTTCACCCCGTCTGCTGTTGGATAAATTTTGAACTTTTGGTGCATTTGTCTGTTATATACCTCAGAACTTTGAGCAATCTAGCATTTAATTCTACATTCTTAGACAGTACTGAATTAGTATTGAATTTTACTCTCATAAAAGCGCACGTGGCTAATCTTCTATTTCTCTCTCGACTCTGAGCACATCAGATATTTACTTAATGAATCCAACACTTACTTCTGAACTCTTAGCTACGTGGCCATTAAACTTCTCCGCGCCTTGTCAGATTAATGCGGTGCAAGGTATGGGATGGCCATTCGGAAGTGATGCGCGTATTTTCTCCAGCATGACCTTCTAAGGGATGTAGATTTCTTATGGAGGACAGAAATTGCAGAAAAAGAATAACTGTCTCCATGAACTAAAGTGCTGTTTGTTTTGAAGGTACTGATAGCAACTGCGTTTCAAAATAGTGAGATACCAGTTGAGTTTAAAGACAAGTGAGACACCAGAAAAAAATTTAAAGATAGTGAGTACCAGTACTGATATATCGATAAGGAGAGGCTGGTGAAGGTGTAGCGACGTAACAATGATTCCATCAAAGAGGCCACGGATGGAGTGCCTAGACGGAGGTACAACCACCTTGCTGGCTGGTGATGCAGTGGACAGTAACAACAACCGAAGTGACACCTGTGGATCGACTTCCGGTGACAGGCAGAGCGACCATTACGACAGCAAACACCACGTCACCACACACCATGAAAGCGACCACTACGAAGGCAAGCATCACCAAAACCATCTTTATGACAGCAAACACCAGGACAGGGATCACCAGGACAGCAAGCACCAAGGTCAGGGTCGGGTGGGCATAGGCTGTAGGAGGCCAAGCGTGTGTGCTGTCAAGTACCACCTGAGGCCCAGGGCACGTAAGTCGCGTTACTTGTGTGACCTTGACTGGAGCCTGCAGGATGCCTTGGATCATAAGCCGCGTACATCCCCGTTGTCCAGGTACCGCAGGAAGACTGCCAACGCCCGCGAGAGATGTCGTATGCGGCAGATCAACAATGCCTTCGAGAGCCTGCGTGGCATGCTGCCCTGGTGGGTGTGCCAGCGCCGGGCAGCCACCGACATAACTAAGATCGCCATCCTGAGGCTGGCCTCAGCCTATATCAAGTCCCTGCAGGACATTCTGGACGGCAACACCCCCCAGGACACCTGCGGCTGGGTCCTCTCCAGCATCTTTGGTGAGGAACACGAGCCCCAACAACTAGAGGCCACCGATGTCGATGCTGATGGCGTCCCCAGTAAGCCTCAGTCGCAGCCGCAGCAGCAGCAACAGGTGACCCAGGACACGGACCTGTTCACGCTGCTGTGCGGCACCGGGGAGGCCACACCACTGAACGACCTAGATACGTTTTCTAAGGGACCGTCAGACTCACTCACCGACCCTGTTAAGCTGTTCATCAACTGTGACCCGGACATCCCATGGCAGCAGCAGCAACTACAAACGCTCGTCACTTGACATCCCCTTTCATACTACACACGCACACATACACACACGCACAAGGACACTCGAACCATGTTTGCTTATCAGACAGTGGTTATGTAGAGAAAAATTATCATGACTGATGTAGTGGTTATGACACAGACAGTGAAATAGGAGTACAGTACCTGTAAGTGTTCATTTTCTCAACTGTGTTCTAATGTAATTAATTAGAATAAACAGAAATAAGAAATTATGTGTACAGTCTCGTTCATAAGTAGGGATACACAACTGCTCGTATTATCAACTGTAGTGTCCACTGCTGATGAGATACGGAACGATTTCAGTTACTGCCTGGTGCACTGCTCATCACTTTACCAGGTAGTAATAGAAACAGTGCCACATCTCACGTGCAGTGGACCTTACATAAGATAAAACGGGTTGATCTGTATCCTTTATTATGAACGCGACTCTCCTCATTGTCATGGTGTTTATTTTTTGGGGAGTCTTGTGTTACATATCCCCTCACCCTGCCCTTGAGTGGGAAAGGAGGTCCGGATGATGATGATATGTTATATATCTGAAATTAAATGCACGGCCATATTCTCAAAACGGAAATATAAGGTAGATTTATGCAAATTCTGGTAGTCATTACGCATGTTGTGGATATTGGATGTGTTTAGTTCACCTGCCATATTATAGAGAACATTTATCATCGAGATATTGAAGACAACCAGTTTACTCTCATCACAGATTTCACAAATGACTCTTAAAAATTGGAGGCTTACTTACATCATATTGTATTAGAGTTTATAAAAAATAAATTATTTCTCCCAACTCATTTCTTTCCGCTAATTACAACGCGGTTTTATTTTGATTAAGAAGAACCTGTCCCTTTAAGAGCAATAAAAATGATCTAATCCCTTCGTAATGAGATATCATTATTAATCAGAGTAAAATAGTGTGTGGCGTAAGCAAGAATAAAATAATAAAGGAGGACCAAACATGAGGTTAGCTAACGTGGTCTGCTTCAGTGAACGTTCAGTTGCGGTCAATAATCCCTTTACACGTCTAGAATTCCGAAATAATGGAGAGATTACAACCCGTCCATCCCTTTTAAGTATTGTTAGTTAATCCAAGATCTCATTAGGCTTTGACACAGTTTTGAGGCAGTGTAAACTGACTATTGACTGCAGCTGAACATGCATATTTCTCCTACTGGCTTTAGTAATATTTGTTTCGTTTTGTAAATGTTTATGCAGAGTATAGATTATATTTTATGGTAGCGTAACATATGAATCAAAAGAGTATTGCTCCTGTATTAAGTATATTTTTCCTATAGTCAGGATAAGAATAAACCTAACAAATTCACTGGTGTCTTAGGTTACAGTGTCACCCATATTCTCGTAGGTTAAGAAGGCTTCCTGGCGCCTTTAAGTGTATTTCCTTATCTGGTACGTCAGTATTTCCTTATTTATGCAATCATTGTTGATACATTACTGATAAATATAGCATACACGAGAATAAAAATAAAATCGTAAAGAACATAATGCAAGAAAGTTTCCCAGGCTGACGAGAATTTGGTCCTCGTGTAAGTGTTTTCCATGAGTATGTAATTTTATGCTATTGAGGTATAATTAGAATATAAAATTAGAATATACTTGTGATGTGAAGAATGTTCCTATAGAAGAAAATGGTTTGCCCAATTATTTATATAAGCTGAGGGTCTGCGTTGGCCTTAGGTCTATCTGCGTGTGTGCGAAAAGTCTTTTCACCTTAACCTGACCCAGATTTTCGTCCTTTTGTGGTTTATTTCACATGGCTGTGTGGTAGGATTAAGACAATACTATGATTCTTGACCAGTTTCTTAGCACTTCTCCGCGATTGCGTCATATTCTAGTGTTAATCTATTTTTGCATCTCAGCCTTCAAGATGGGCTGTTGGCAATTTTAGGCCAGGTTAGAGTAAAAGAAGTATAAGAAGTATAGTTAACTATGTCAAAAGTAAGTCTAGTCATGATATTCTATGTGCCATATTGTAAACACTTTCAGATTTGTGCCTTGGGTGTTGTAGTTCCCGGGTTATTTAGAGATGGTGGTTGTGATTGTGATTGTTCAGCCATCTCACTGTAAGAGGCCTCCCATAACTCTGACTCCACAAAGTTTTTCTGAAAAATTAAAAGAAATGTGAAGTTACAGTGCAGCGATGAAGGATTAATTTGTTTGTGAAGTAGTGGTTATGTAGGTCTGTATATGGCAGAGGTGGTGTATAGGGTTAAGTGGGTATTTTGTGTCATGGTAGGGGCAGAAGTTGTGTAGAGATAATTTTATGTATTGGTATGAGTATGTGTGTGTGTGTGTGTGTGTGTGTGTGTGTGTGTGTGTGTGTGTGTGGTGCGGGTGATTTAATAAGATGCTGTGACTGGTGAAACAGATTGGTTGTTGTTGCCCACTGTAAGCGAATTCCTGATGGTATATCTACGGACTTACATCTCACATCAGCCCCGGTCTGTGTGGGATAGTCTGGGCGAGTAGACTCATCCACCACAGGTACACAATTGTTTCCTTGGGGCTGTGTAGGGAACCGGAACCCCTCTTTGGTAGACAGCACCTCGCCAGGGTCGGATCAGTATCCTGTCCACGGAGAGCTGGAGGGAAATATGAGGAGGTTTGGCTCCCTAGTGGATAGTAGTAGCATAGCTCCACCCAGGGTGCACACCACCACCTGTAGGCTCCTCTTCAGCATATAGGAATGGGGGTGATTATTACGAGTTGTCATGTCAAGGTTTATGTAGTGGTGATGTGGTGTGTGACGTGTAGTGGAGGTGAAAGGTAGTGGCTGGTGAAATGGATGTGGTCTCTTTAGGTAGTGATTTATGTAATAACAGTCACTGCGTAGAATTTATGGGTCATATCGTGGCAGACATTATTTAGTGATCATAGTGCTTTGTGTGTGTGTGTGTGTGTGTGTGTGTGTGTGTGTGTGTGTGTGTGTGTGTGTGTGTGTGTGCGTGTGTGTGTGTGTGTATGTATGTGTGTGTGTGTGTGTGTGTGTGCGCGTTTGCCTAGAGTGCCTAATCTCACCACTCCAGCCTTTACATTCAGCTCTCTTCTCCAATACCTCATCTCCTGTCATACTTAATTCTACATCCATTTAGCAAGATTATTTCTTTGTTGCCTCTGTTTCTTTTGCTTATCGTTTATCTTTCGTATATGAGGTTTTGCTTTATTCTTCTTGTCTGCAGTTCACTCCTTTAGTTGTCAGGTAGTTTTCATTTTCAGTTTGCTTCAGAATGATATTGCCATTGAAACGTTCAACCATTTCCCCTCGTTCCATAGCCTACCGGTACCAGTAAATTTGAGCTTCATCGCCTCAGCTGCTCCCTTCTCTTGCTTCAAAAATCATCAGGTCGCTTATCCTTCACGTTATTCTCGTCGAGTATGTTCATTAATCAGTCTGCCTTCATCTAGATCACCCTCTTATCCACTGAACTCTCCTCTTACATACCTCTCACCAACCTCAAACCATTCTCACCGTCCGTCAAGCCGAAGCATCATTCTCCTTTGGGCTCCAGTAATTTCATTCTCGTCTCTCATGCATCATCTGTTATTTTTTATTTTTTTCAGAAAGTTATGTTATTGACTGCTTACCTCAATACTATGGCGTGTGACGTGAGTTGTCGCACAGTAGAGTCTGTCTTTCATCATCATCATCAACATCCTCCTCCTCATTGTTTATCATCATCGTCTCATTTTATTATTATACATAAACCCCTGTCACACACGAACGACTCAAGGGCCTACCGCGGCGCGACTCAAGGTCGTAACACATTTTTTAATCGATCGTCCTTTGATTCGTCGACAAAGCCCGGACTCTATACGGCGCTCATGAGCTGCTGGGACTACTCGTCGGGCCTCACGACTTGCCAAAAGTCATGTCGCAGTTGCATTGCAGTCGGGAGTGTCGTACGTCGGTAGTGAAACAGTCTTATCTCAATTGGATGCGTCGTGATGCGGTCGTTGCGTGTCGTGATGCTGTCGCTGACAAAAAAAACGTTATGACTGTGTGTCCCTCATCAACTGATTAGACACAGGAGAGATCCATGGTGATGCACTGGGTGTCACTGGTGGTCCAGGTGTGATGCCTTGCCCCACATTGGGCGTCACTGTGGTCTAGGTATGATGCCCTGCCCCACGCTGGGTGCCATTGATGGTCTAGGTGTGATGCCCTGCCCCCTACTGGGTGTCATTGGTGGTTCAGGTGTGATGTCCCGCCCCATGGGTCGGTCGTGGGGGGGGTCTTGGGGGTGTCCTGAGGGGGTTGGGGTGCATTCCCCAAACGCATCACGAAGTCGTCTTGTGTTCGTTGGCTGTCGTATCACAGTCGTGGCTGACAAAAATTCATTAAATTTCAAATTTGAAGTCTTGTTACTCATCGCGTTGTGGCCGCCTCATGATCATGTCGCGTTCTTGAGGACGTTACGACCGGTCGTGAGGCAGTCCTGATGCGGTCGTTAGGCAATCATGAGCAGAGCAGATTTGGGGTCAGCTGGGAGGTGTGGGGGCCAACTAAGACTCGACCTTGAGTCGCGCCGCGGTTGGCCCTCGAGTCGTGTATGTGTGACAGGGGCTATAAGGTGGTAAGAATCTCCTGAAGAAGTCACAGAGGGAAAGTTGGTTTGAGTAAGGAACTCTCTAAAGAATATCCCATGACGCCTCCATTCACTTCCCCAATTATCCTTCAAAATACTATACAGTTATATTTCCATCTATTTAAATTATAGGTTGTGTGATTTTTTTTAAATTCTTTTGTTGGTGTATTATTTCTTCTCTTACAGATATCCATGGAGATATATGTAGCTCTGTTGTAGCCTATATTTCATGTCCTTTAATTGTTATGGGTCTGTTGAGAATATATTATCACAAGTATTTATTGTAATTTATTTTTCTATATATTAGAGATTTATTATCAGCTTATTTATAAATTATGTATGTATTCAAAGAGCCGTATATTTTTCTGTAGGTTCCCTAGTATCAGTTGCTTACTAATTTATTTTTGTAAGTTGTCCTTCAATATTCCCTTGCATGCCATTGATCCAGACAATTTCGATATCAACCCTTGGACGACAGATGGATTCTCTGTTGCGAGTAAAATTGTCTGGCTCAGCATTATAATAAGCCGTCAGGGGTCGCTTGATAATTATAAAGATACAATACTTCTTCCCTGTACTTTACTTTCATACTCGATGCTCATCACACCTTAACCTCACTGCGTCTCAGTCGCTATAATTTTATTTCGCTTTCCTCTGTACCTCTTGTGTGTGTGTTATTTTGATGGTAATAAAGTGTTGAATGTAATTTTGGTCTTTACATTCCCTCTAGTTAATCTTATGTTTTTCACCTTCCATGGTGAATGCTAGGTTGTGGAAAGTATTAGATGTCTTTACGAGGTCAGCGTCTGAGGTCACCAGTGATACTTTACTAAATACAACCATGGCCGGGATGGAAAGACCCAAAGATTATGTGGTTTGCCGCCAAGTCTGAAGGAAAAGAATGGACAAGGGAAGAATTAGACAATGCAGAAGTGAATTTGTGGAGGAGAAAGAAGTAATGGAGCTGAACTCAGTGTAGTGCATAGTGCTCATAAAAGAGGGTAAATGGCTTATATTGTTAATACTGTATTATTATTATTATTATTATCATTATTATTATTATCATTATTATTATTATTATTATTATTATTATTATTATTATTATGAGAGAGAGAGAGAGAGAGAGAGAGAGAGAGAGTTTGCATGGGTTCAGTGTACTATTTATAGTCATTTTTACTTTCTAATTAACCCCTATTCGTATGACTGAGCTTTATTGAGCGATCCCACCTGTGCTATCAACAGCGGGTCACTTCCTTCAGAAACGTGGCATGGGATGTGACCTGACCTGATACCCGCCTCTGACTAACGATATGATAAGACGGGAGGTCAGGAGTCACCGACCATATTGATAAGGGATTTTGAATTATTTTTTTCCGGCAAACACTTCTTCATTGTAATTTAATATTATCTTGAATAATTTTTCTCTAGTTGAACTTTTCATGGTACCATTCACTCCGAATTTGTTGTGGAAGTTATTGGTAAGTGTCTGAGTTAAGTAAATGTATGAACACGCCATCTCATACACATCTTAAAGTTCAAGACAGTTTATGAATTCTCCCCCTGATCTTTTATCGTCAGATGGCTGGTGATACTAACGTGAGCTGTTTCCCTTCTGCACTGGTAGAATTAGATTTTGTTTTTACCCAGCCAGCTTACCAGCTAAAAACACAGTAATAGCTGAGAACAATGCATGTTCAGTATAAGATGAGTTCATCTTTATCCAGATTTCTGCCACATTTTCTGCAGTTTCTGACAGCATGAATGCAACCTGACCGAGTGCAAAGTCTGTATGCAAAGTCGGTGTAAAGTCTACCCAAAGTTTGTATGCAAAATCCGAATGCAGAGTTTGAATGTAAAGTCTGTATGCAAAGTCTGTGTAATGCTGTCCGAAGTCTAAATGCAGTCTGGATGCAAAGACTGACTGCAAAGTCTGAATGCAGTCTGCAGGGTCTGAATGCAAAGTATCTCGTATTAAGAATGGGGACTCAGCTAGACGTAAGTGTTGAGATCATTGAGGTTAAAGCTTGGGCTGCGCATTTTCTGTATCTCTGAAACTAAAACGCACGATTCTGATCTATTTCCCTTTACCTGGCTGGAAGCAGATTTCATTGTTTAACCGGCCACTTATCAGATTTGAAGAGAGAAATGGAACAAGTAATGGTTAATGTAATACGAGGTGACCTTTATCCACCACCACATTTTCTACACAGTTCCTGAATGCAAAATCTTAATGTGGCTCCTCGTAGTCAGAACAGAAATATGTTGATATGATCTGTTAAAGTTTGTCCTCTGTGGTTTTTATGTATCTCAGCAAATAACCGCACGATTTTGATATACCTGGTCTCAGAAGAAAAGAAACTTAGGCTACAAGAAGGTTAACCTTAGCGTTTAGCCAGTCTTCTGCAACAAGAAATCCAAATGTCAGCGGTTGATATTTGACTGATTTCACCCATCCGACTCTGAGGACCATATTATATTAAAACTTTGTGCGCAGAGGTGCAGACAAGTCCGCGCGTTATTTCGGTCAGGGTATGAGTGTTTGTCAGACTTGATTAGCATGTACCCAACATTACTGGGTGCGAGCAAGGAGAATAAAGAAAAAAATAAACACATTCCGTCCTCATCATGTTCTATAAAAATTGTCTTCAGAGACTAGGGGATTGCATTCAACTTCGCTCATCCAGTTTTTGTAATAGCCAAGCGAGAGCCTCGGATAATGCTATCTGTTACATCACTAACGTGCTTAGAATAGACGACAAAGAGAAACTTTTGTTAATAATGGTGCCTTATTACTAAACTTTATTTGGCAATGAGGGTCAGTATAATGGTCTGTGATCAGCTCTTTCAACGCTTACCACTTTCAAGTCTTCGTCAGAAAATCTAGCAGCATTTGTTCTTCGATACTGTTCATCAAACAAACTGCGATATTAGTCAGGCGGGTATGTAGCACCCACGAAGGAAACTGCGATATCAAAAAGGCGGTAATGCAGCACCTATCAAGCTACACACTGTCACTCCTTTTCTGTCCATGTGTCTAACGAGAGAGTTAGCCAGTGCTCCCACTCCGTCATTACTCAGCTGGGCGTCTACGGAACTCCTTAGTCTGTTTTTGCTAATGACCTCCAGTTTTTTAAACGAATTTTCAGTCATCTCGATGAGAACGAACCTTCATTTTGGCTCTACTTTTAAAGTTCAACTTTTGTAGGCTTCCAACTTTTCTGTTTTGCTTTTAGTTTTTGTTTTTGGTCTGCATAAAAAGAATAAACTGTTAAAAGGAAGAAGAAAGACTGTTCAACAGCGACCAGCATCATTGGGAAAAATGTCAAGGGCGTTTCCATTTTAGGAAAGCTTCCATTACGTATTTTACCTCGAGTCGTCTAATATGCACTCCCTCTTCTTTTGACAGTCTTCAACCCCACCACCGAACTTATTATAGCGATATATATATTTTTCTGTTTTCATAACATTATATCATCTCCTGAGAGGACGAGCTACGCCTTGTAACTCTCGCCTACCGACAGTATGACAGATACTTTAGCACATTTTCTAGCAATATGCAGAAAATTTGTGTTGTTTCGTTCTGTGTGTGTGTGTGTGTGTGTGTGTGTGTGTGTGTGTGTGTGTGTGTGTGTGTGTGTGTGTGTGTGTGTGTGTGTGCGTGCGTGCTTGCGTGCGTGCTTGCGCGCGCGCGCGCACGAGTACGTGTTCATGGTGTGCGTGTGTAAAATTCCAGCTTCTTACTACCTAACAAGAGGAACGTCAGCGACGTCAGTTCCTGTTTTTTGTCAGCCCCAAGCCTCACCCATCGCACGCAACTTAATTGAAACAATCAGGCGCCTCAAACTAGATCTAGTTCCTCCCACCTGATGGCAGATAACCCTGAATGACCCGTCCATCTCAGGGTAATAGCCCATCGTGACCTGATCTCACCAACTAACAAGCCCTCATCCACACCCACGTTAGCTTCTCATCAGTTTCTCGTCTAATTTTTTCTGTCTATTTTCCCCGCATTTAGGGTTGTTGTATGTTTACCTCAGCTAAGCATATTATGAAACAGACTCTCTCTCCCTCTCTCTCTCTCTCTCTCTCTCTCTCCTTACAAATCCTTCGTCATCCTATCTTCCTAATTTTAGCAGGCTGTTTCCCTTCATTATTGTCGCTTTTTATTTCAGCCAAACAGACATTCACTCACTTGTTTCTCTCCCTCTCGTCTTTCAATTTCTCGGCAATTTCTTAAAAATCTTCTCAGCCTGTTTTCTCCTCATTTGCAACCGCCCTTTTTTATTTTTGTCATGCTTTCTCTCTCTCTCTCTCTCTCTCTCTCTCTCTCTCTCACACACACACACACACATCCTAGCTTTGTTACACCATCTCTTTTCTTTTTCTTTTCTCGCATGGTCCCTTACATTCAATTTTTTTTTTTTATTCCACTTTCACTCCCTGCGCGAACATCCTCCATTTACCATCACCCACCCTTGCCTTTCTCCCGCCTTTCCACTCCCCTCCCCTCCCCTCCCCCCACCCCTTCTCTGTCTCTCCCCCTTCCCTGTTCACCCTCCTCTGCTCTCAGTTGTTCTCTCTTCCTCTCTATTTCCCCTCATCACAGCCCTCCCCCCTCTCTTCCCTTGTCCCTCCATTCTCTCGGTTTTCATTTCCTTCTCCCAGGAAAATGTATGATATTTTTCATTTATGCTTTCCATTAGGTTTGCCATGATAGTTTTCCTTTTCATTTTTTCTTCTTCTGATGTATGTAATCTTTCTTGTTTTTGCCGGCCTGTTTTGGCTGGAGTGATCGGTGGGTATGGGGAGCTCAGCCACTCCCTTAGTCCCCGAATCGTTCAGTCTTTTCTCATTTATCTCTCTAATCGTTCAATCTCTTCTCATTTCTCCCCACAATCGTTCAATCTCCTCTCATTTCCCCCTCTCCAATCTTTCAGTCTCCTCTCATTTCTCTCACTAATCGTTCAGTATCTTTTCATTTCTCTTCATCCACATCTTTCGTTAGTCATGTTAACCTCCTCTCATTCCACCTCCTTCTTCTGTATGCCTTTTCCCAGCTTCCATTTCCATCTTCCTTCGGCCCCTCCCCTCCTTCCCCAACCTTTTCTTAATCTCCCAGTCTTAGTTTTTCTCTACTACTCCACACCTCTCTCCAACAACCCCCCCGCCCCTCCTTTCATCCCCTACTCCACACCTCTCTCCAACAATCCCTCCCTCCCACCTCCCTTCATCCTTCCTTCCTTCCTCGTGTGAACAAGCCCGCAGTTCAATTTAACACAGAAGCTTCACGCCCAGGTGGACGGTTTTCGCATTGCCCGTGTTATCGGCCATTCGGATCTGCCAAGCCTGCTGTTCCTCCTCACTGACAGCCGCAGAGGCCAAGCCGCAAATACCCCGCCACAGCACACCCACACACAGTCGTCAGTTCCACAGATATCGCTGACTTGCTCTCAAAATTCGCTAAATTTAATGAAGACGGTGAATTTGCCTTCTATAATTTCTAGAATGTAGCTAAACTTGATACATATACACGTTGATATATAAAATATACATATATATAGATTGATAGATAGACAGATTAATTGATTGATTGATACGGTGCTAAAATTTGTCGATAGTCGCCAGACTTGCCCTCGAGTATCGATAGAATGTCGCATAGCATTCTCAGGTCTTCTGATTCATTCTTAGCTTAATAGACTCATCCGAGGCAGGTTATGATAGATTATTACAGCTGTCTGGATCTGAAGAGACTCAGAATGATCGCGAAATGGAAATGAATATCTCAGGATCTAGCGGGAAAGGACAAGACGCTAAGCTTTGGAACCCCAAGCAGCGGGAAACAATAGCGCATATATTGTACGGGTCCTGATGAACAGAGAAAGAAGGGTTGTGATTAGCTGACCAGGCGATAACGATTTCTGTTCATTTTTTGGCCAAATTACTCGAGTGAATCCAAAAGGCCTTCGTTTCTTGGTGCTGTTTTCCTCAGTTCCTTCTCTCTTTCTTATTTTCTTTCCCTTCTCGGGTTTCCTCTTTCTCTTATGCGCTTTCTCCTCTCTCCTCCTCACCCTCTTCTCTCTTCCCCACTCCTTTCTTCCCTCTCCCCACCTATTCTCGCCTATCTCCTCATGTTCCCCTTCTCTCATCTCCTCCTCCTCCTCCCCTCTGATAAACAGTCAGGGGTCACCATAGCATGCTACCTGACCACCATTGTGAAGGGAGAGAGAGAGAGGAAAAAGAAAGTAAATAGAATGCCACTGAAAGATTATATATTTTGTATATACGAATTTTATGCTTACAAATATTGTGGTTATTTCTGAAATGTATGAAAACTCTCCCACATTTAATTTCGTTTCAGTGTGAGTTTAATGCTGGAAAGGCTTTGATTACACTCGCTTAGCAATTTCAGTCTGAAGACCTATATTTTTTATTCCTCCTACCTTCAGATGATGTAAGTTTGAGAATTTTTTTTGGAGTTGGGAAGTTAGAAAAAAAAAAAAAAAGCTAGCTCGTTCATTCCTTTTTTTTTTTTTTTTCCAGATTTGAATAACACATCTTTTGGTGACAGCATAAAGCAGAAATTACGCCACCTTACTCATGGGTGAGAGTTTTAAAAGGTTCTGCTGGTAACTGCCGATCTAAAAAAAAAAAAAAAGAAAAAAACATAAGCTAAAAGCTTTCTGATGCTTATATATCTGAAACAATAACTGAAGTGGTATTTACGTACTTATTGAACAAAGCAAAAACGCTGGAAAAGGTAATGTTTCTGTACGTGAGTTAAATATTTGAAAGGATTTTGTGATCAATGTTGTAAACTGGGGAAGAAGAACTTTCAGATAATGTGACAGTTTTGTTTTTTGTGAGAGTGAGTCACAAGAGCCAGCCAGTGCAAGATATTCCTCTGTTTTACAATATTCTCGAAGTGCAAGTAATGTCCCACGAAGACGTAAGTCAGCCAGCCAGCCGTCCACTTCACTTAGCCTCTTGAACCCT
>NC_136977.1:26120384-26275384 GCF_032717465.1 Coenobita brevimanus
GGATTAGGGCGTCGGGCTATAGATAGATAGATAGATAGATCTATCTATGGAAACTGAGGACAAGATGCGTGCGGATACTTCGGTGTTGGTTTAGTTGGTGAGAGAGAGTTTTGTGTTGGTAGATATTTATGTTTTTATATTTCTTTGTCAGTCTTTTAATCTGTCCATTTGTAGTGTATTATAAATGTAACTATTCATCTGTCTAATGAGGACAGTAGCTGTGTTGATGTTTGGTTGGTATGGATTACGAGGACGATGATTTGGGGGTTAGTTAGTATAGGGAGAGGGGTTTGAGGGGGAAGGTTTAATTTCAGAGGTTGTCTAGTTTTGTCTTTTTTTGTTTCTTTCTTGGTGTTTTTTATTTTTGTGGAATAAAAATATTCGTAGGATTGTTTGGCCGGTGGATTTGTTGGTGTTAGGAAGGGAGGGTGGAGGATGCAACAAAATAAATATCTGTTTTTCTCTTATACTTTATCACGATCTGTGGAATTGATAAAGTTGATATGGAGGGAGACAGAGAATTGTATTTGTGAGGCTATTTCCCCCCCCCCCTCTGTCTAAGGAAAATATGGATAATATGGTGGGGTTGATGAATGAGGAGAAAGGTTAGACGGTATAGTTAAGAACCTAGTTCTGCTATATGCCATGCCATTTTTTCCCTCTCCCTTGCTGTGAGAAAAACAACGATGAATGACTGGCATAAAGGCCAATGTATCTCTGTCTGTCTGTCTATATATATGTCTGTCTATTTATCTATATCCGTCTATCTAGCCAGTGTATGTTTATCTATGTATCATTAGGTACCGTATATCCATCCACACTTCTGTCTTCATGTAATCTAATCTATGTCTATCTGTATTTGTCTTTTTCTGTATCTATATATCTAGTTGTCTATAAATCTATCTATCTGTCTGTGTTTGTGTGTGTGTGTGTGGGGGGGGTATGTATCTAAATCAATTCATCGACTTTCACTTCTAATCCATCATCACAAGGACTTCGTATTTTAGTTACATCTTGCTGCATTCTGTCCACTTTATTCATATTACCTTTGTCTTTTGGAACTGGATGTAACCATTATATATCGCTCCTTTACTAGGGTCTCTCTCTAGCTGAATAAAATCGTCTGTAGAGGGAAAGAATAAACTCAAGACGTCCACAGACTGAAAGGGTTAATTGTCTAAAAGGTCACATACTTCATGGGGTTAATAATCACCT
The DNA here is from genome assembly GCF_032717465.1 of Coenobita brevimanus. NCBI lineage: Eukaryota > Metazoa > Arthropoda > Malacostraca > Decapoda > Coenobitidae > Coenobita > Coenobita brevimanus. Next base: position 26,121,600 of record NC_136977.1, read on the forward strand.
ACAAGGTAATTACTATGTACATTGTTCTCCTTGACCCATTGTTTCATCTGTTGTTACTTTTTTTATTTATCAGCATGTCAGACGGCAGCTCTTAACTCCTTCATTATGAGAGCTACTTCCTGCGTCTCTTCGGCTGAAAGAAATCCTGACATTTAGTGTATCTATTACTTTGATTTACTCCTTCAGTGATACAATTTCCGAGGCTCCCACGACTCTATCTATCTATCTATAGCCCGACGCCCTAATCCCGCAAAGGGTGGCCGCAGACAAAACGCCTCCAAGTCGCTCTGTCACCCACCATTTGACTACCCTCCCCCCAACTCACCCCCCCCTCCCTCATATACCTCTCAACTCCATCCCTCCACCTCATCCTCGGTCTACCTCTCCCTCTCCCTCCCTCCACCTCACCTACATACACCCTCTTAGTCATTCTTTCATAAGAATATAATCGTCTGTGTTATCTAGAAGAGTACTAGAGTTGTTCCGGCCATAAGGAGGTTTATGGTGAACACTTGAGCACTTTCGACTGACTTCTGTCTGAGCAAAGTCGTCAGAATAACATCATCTGAACAAAATAGTCTAAAAGTAGCTGAAATGGTGCTAGATTTTCTCCGATTTGAAAGAGTTAAGTATAGTATTCAGACTAACTGCAGATGATTTTTCCGAGTCCATGGACTCTGAAGATTTGCTTGGAGAATCCAAAGCATGTGACACTCGTAACAATGATCAGTGGCCACGTAAAGGACTGCAGATTCACAGAGGATGAATATCCATACTATGGTGAGAGAAGCTGGAGTGGTGACAGGACTTATGTTTGCGACTGTACATTTATAGTACTGGACGATCTGGCTTAGCTGAGAGAAATCCTAGCAGTCTAAGATATAATAATTGACCTCAGATTACATCCAGACGATTTTATTCAGATGAGGCGAGAGGGGAAGTCAAGTGTAATATATAGATAGGCAGGTTGGCTGGCGTTGATAATTGCATCGTCAATCACGGAGGTAATGGTTGTTCACAGAATAATGATGAATAATGAACAGATCCGGGTTTTTATCTCATGCTTCCCAATTGTTCTCTGGCTTCACTGCTTCTCCCCCCCCCCCTCTCTCTCTCTCTCTCTCTCTCTCTCTTCATATTCGAACTTTACTATCTTTCCTATTCCTCCATTTATTGTACCCCCTTTCTGTTTCTCTCGTTATTTTTGTCCTTTTTATAATCACAGTTTTATTTTCCTCTTATCATGGATTTTTTTTTTTTTTTTGGCGGTTCGTAAAAGTTTCAAAAACGTATAAAATCGTAGTAAACTAAACAGATGTATACACGGTTTCCTGATGGCAACTAACTTTGTAGCAATTTTCTTTTCCTTTCCATATTCCACCTTCCCTATCACGTCACCGTCTGCCCTATGCCTCTCTGTATGGCTCATCCCCTCATAACATTGCCCCATAAACACGCATTTCCTCTTGTTCCTTCTTCCCCAGCCCCACCCAGACACACTCAGACCAACATATTTCCGTTTATTTTTCTTTCCAGACCAGCCAAACCTGCCCAGACAAACCAAAACTTTCATTTCCCATTTCTCCCCTTCTTTTCTTTCCCATACGCACCCAGACACCATTTCCTCGCGAACAAGCTTCCCCATACACTTAGATACTTTCAAAAACACATTTCCCATTATTCCTCTTTCCCTCAGCACCACCCAAAAACACTCCGATCCACATTTCCCTGTGTTCTTTCTTCCTCAAACATCCACACACACACACACACACACACACACACACACACACACACACACACACACACACACACACACACACACACACACACACACACACACACACACACACACACACACACACAGTCCACATTTCCCTTTCCTTATTACTCATGCACATCCTAGCCCCCTTCTTCTTTCTTCCCCCCCCCCCCACACACAAACCTGCAATTCCCCATGTCCCTTCTTTATCGTCCCCTCCCAGAGCCACCCAAGTTATATTTTTCCTTTATAAACTCTTGCCCACACCTGAACCCCTCCCGAATCACATTTCCTTCACTTATTTCTTCATTATACATAGTTAAGTCCATATTTCCTCCTTGTCCTTCTTACTCACCTTTCTCTAACAGGCATTTCATATCTTCCTTTTTCTCTTTCTTCCTTCTTCCCCCTCATCCCTCTTCCCTTCTTCTTTCTTCCCTCTGTCTTCCTTTTTTTCCATCTTCCTTCTTCCTAGACTTCCCTCTTATCCCTCTTCCTTCTACCCTTTCTTCATTCTTCCCCACCTGCCTCCTTCCCTGACTTCTCCCAAGCAAAGCCCAACCTCGTGTCAAATGAACCACCTCATTTTCCATGCACACCTGCCAGATGTTAATGGGTCCCTTAATTACTTTCAGGGACAATTTCGGATTCACTTTATGTATATGTAAAATGAAAGTGTAAATTACTACTGGAAGGTACTCAACGTATTCCAAACACGATACACTTACAAAATTTAATTACTAAAAACAAAAAAAAATCCTTTCCCCCGTGTATCTTGTCTAATAATATTGGATTAGTAATTATGAACACGATTGACCCTAATTTGGCGCACGAATTCCCTTGTGTGCGGCAAACTAAGAGGCTCCGTTCGGAGGAAAAGGCAGGAATGGGTACTGCTTTTTCTTTTTTGGGGCCTTCCTTCGATTTAGAAAAGTCCCCCCACCCTCAAAAAAAAAAAAAAAAAAAAAAAAAGTTCAATGCCACGAGAACTGAGAAAGCCGAGTAATAGTTTGTAAAACTGACCATTAGTTTTCATTCAGGATGGTTGGGCTCTTGGAATCTTGCTTCACTGGGTTGGAATCCCATCAAAATAAATAAATTAATATATTAAAAAATAACAACAACAACAACAAATACTACTACTACTACTCCCACTTTAATGGAATGCTACGATGCAGTTTTTTCTTGAGCTCCTAGATTGTTTTAATCTGATTAGGGAAGCACCAGTACATGTAATAGTTGCCGAAATTAAAACCTGTCCAAACTACCTTTGAAGGACGGCCGGAACACATTAGGATTTCATTACATTAGCCTCCATTAGACGGATTTCTTCTGCTCAGGAATCACTCAGCCTAACTTTAAGGATTAACTTTTTTTTTTTAGAGGCTAAGTTAAGAAGTGAAGAACAACATGTTGATGGCCTGGTAGTTGAAGAACTTAGAGCAAAGTACTGGAGTTTACATTCTGAAGTAAAAAGACTCGTTAGACGTGATAAGAGGAGACTATATGATGAAAAGGCGAAGAGACAGAAATTAAATTAAGTAAAAATGACGGTCAGACCACAGGAGCAGCGTATCAGGCCATAAAGGAGTTAACTGGGATTGAAAAGAGAAGGAAGGAAATACCTGTACGAGATAGAAATGGTAATTTGATGACTAAAGATTTGGATATAAAAGGAAGGTGGAAAGAGCACTTTGAATCTGTTCTAAATAGACAGATCCCAGCTGAAGAGGACATTTTGCCAGCCGAGAGAGATTTGCAGATAGAAACAGGGGATATAACTTTGGAAGAGGTAGCAAAATCTATAAAGGAGTTAAAGAATTTTAAGGCCCCAGGAGAGGATGGAATATTCCCTGAAATGCTTGAGGTGGAAAATGACAAGTTGATGAATGCGCTTTTGAAACTTTTTAATGTGGCTTGGGATAATGGTGGAATTCCAGAAGAGTGGAAAAATGGAGTGATTATAAAAATACCAAAAAAGGGAGATTTAAGTGTGTGTGGCAATTGGATGGGGATAACTTTGACACCTGTAGTTGCAAAAGTCTTTTCCAAAATCTTGTTGAACAGAATAGAGCCAGTAATTGATAAAATTTTAAGAGAAGAACAAGCGGGATTTAGAAAGGGTCGAGGATGTAATGATCAGATTTTTATTGTAAGGCAACTAATGCAACAAGCTAATGAGATGAAAATGCCACTTAGTATGTGTTTTGTGGATTTTGAAAAGGCGTTTGATAGTGTTTTTCGTGGAGCTATGTTGAAAATTGAGATTCTATGGTATACCAGAAAAGTTTGTAAATATTATTAGAAGCCTGCATGAAGGTACTTTTTGTAAGGTAATGGTGGGTGGTTCTTTGAGTGATCCATTTCAAGTTAGGTCAGGAGTGATTCAAGGAGGAGTTCTTTCGCCATTGTTGTTTGTTTTGGTTATGGATTATGTTATGAAAAAGGTTGTAAGGAGAACAGATTCAGGAATTAACTGGAAAGAAAATAAGCTGATGGATTTGGACTATGCTGATGATATTGTAATGATTTGAGGAAGTATTTACGAGATGCAGAGGGTGCATGATTGTCTGGTGGAGGAAGGAGAAAAAGTGGGATTGGTAATAAATTGTGGAAAGACTGAAAATTTTAATATGAACGTGGAGAACCAAATCGATTGTGTAATTGGGAATAATGTGGTGAAGAATGTAGAAAATTTTAAATATCTGGGAACGATTGTATCATCTAATGGATCATTAAACAATGAAATTGAGGGGAGGATTAGACAGGCTTGGCGAGCTGTTGGAATGTTGAAATCTGTTTGGAATGATAATATGCTTTCGGTACATACTAAAGTGAAAATTTACAAATCCATGGTTAGACCAGTTTTAATTTACGCGCATGAGACATGGTACAGTTTGCAACAGATCAGAAAGTATTAGGATTTGAGAATAAAATACTGAGAAGGATTCTTGGGGTAAAGTGGCAAGACAGAGTTACAAATGCAATATTATTGGAGTGGAACCAGTTAATGAATATGTGAGACTGTCTCTCTGGAATTGGCTGGGGGACACATACAGAAAAGAAGGTAGTTTAATACAGGATGTGCCAGAGTGGACTGCTAGAGGAAGAAGAGGTAGAGGTAGGTCGAGGGAAACCTGGTTGAGGACAATGAAAAAAGAAGCAGGACAGGAGTGTTGGGGGGACCTGAAGGAGATGCCAAGAGACAAATATTGGTGGAGTGAGTTCATTGAAGCCCTATGCATCCCGTGGGGTGCCACAGGAAATGATTGAATTTTATAAATAACAGAACGGAGGAAGGAAAAAGAAATGAGTAAAAAAAAAACAATCCATACACCAGATTACTGGCGTCCTCCGTTCAACCACCGCAGAAATTAAAGCCAGGCAATCGTGCATCCGTTCCCAAGTGCCGGAATAATCTCTTAGCCTCGGTGCGTCTCATTACCGAGGAGTGACTTGCTGCTTGCGAAACAATAATGCAAGCGTGATAGTCTCTCGTTGGTTCACCACCCTCCTGCCTCGCCTCCATCACGCCATCCCTCCTGCTCCCGCCCTTATTGTGCTCCTATTGCTAAACCAAGACGGGGTTCAAAGGCTAAATTCCTTTACCCATAAAAGAACATTCACTTATCAGTAGACTTCATTGGGCTATCAGTGTTTTTGTTTTTTCTTCAATGATGAGGCGTTAATTCAGTGAGAGCACCGAAACCTACTGTGTCCAGGCATCTCGAAATGAATGGATCTTGAATTTGGCTCTCTCTTGTATTTGTTTTTCTCTTGGAGGGAACAGTATTGAGGGCTCATTGCCTTTGGTTCCTTCTTCCTCACATTTAAAAAAAAAAAAAAAAAACTTTCTTTTTGTTCTTCTGGCTCTTGTTGTTCTTCTCCATAACCCTGTTGGTCGGAACTTCTCTAGTATCTACTCCAGCTAACGCCAGACGATTTTGACGAAGTGAGTCCTAGGAACCTTAGAAAGAACAGTGAATAGGATCCTCAGTCTCTCTCGCCACTTTCCGATCAGTCCCTCGGCGGTAATATTCCTGAAAGTTCATTCGGGTTTTCTCTTCAGCAGTACCTCTGTTTATTCAGGTCTGTGTGTCATTTCTCTAGCGTGTCTTCAGTAGTAGAATCTCCTTATTACCTCCTCAGCATCCCTTCGGTAGTAGATGATTCCCCAACATCCCTTCGGTAGCAGATATTTCCCCAACATCTCTTCGGTAGTAGATATTTCCCCAGCATCCCTTCGGTAGCAGATATTTCCCAAGCATCCCTTGAGCAGCAAGGCAGGTTCTCGGGGTTCATTCAGGTTCGTGCCATAACCTCAAGAGTCACTCTTTAAATTCCTCAGCGTTCTTTCAGTTTCTTCAGCAGCTGTTCAGCGAGATATTATTCAAGCTTCTCTTAGGTCATCTCTCGATCGCCTCGTTGGAAGCAGAAAAAGAAAAAAAAAACAGAAAAAAATCTGCCCAGGGTTTATTCTGGTCTGTTATATATTTTTTGCAGCTACCACTTTGATGGTAGCAGTTTCTGGAGGTTTCATAACAGGTTTCAGGGTTTATACAAACCTCGTAGTTCGTTCAGGTTCATGCCATCACCTCCCGAGCCACCCCTAAAATTCTTGAAGGTTCATATTTCAGGCCAGTCTAGACACCTTCCTGGTACACCTTCCACGGTAAAAATATATCAGGGTTCTCTTTTCGATATTCCCCAAGGTTCATTTAGGTCTCGGGGTTCATTCACATCTGTGCCTTACCCACCTACACGTCCCTTCGAAGGCAAGAATTCCTAAGGGTTCACTGGGGTCTGTGTGGTCACCTCCCTATCGCCTCCTCCGCCCTCCTCCTTATACGGGCCGGCGTCCTTGTCCCACCCCTCATAATCTCCACCAACCCTTCCCCCGCCCCTTCTACCCAATTTGGTTCGTTGAATCACCGTTATCCAGCCGTTACGCGTCCGTTACTTGACCGTTACGACAGTTTTGTTGATTGTTGCGTTCGGTTTTATAAATGCTGAGATTGTCTGTTGACCGATGTGGTAAATTTTTATATGAAATTTTTTTTTGTGTGTTTGCTTTTTAGATTTGCAGATTCGGTTTTTTTTCCGTTATGTACGTTTGTTGACTGTTGTGTCCGTTTGTTTTTTAATTTTTTATGACCAATGAGAATGTTGATTTTTGTATTGATTTTAGTGCCTTTGCGACCGTTCATTTGGCCGTTGTGATCGTTTACTGACTTTCGTGTTATTTTTAAAACCATAAAGACCTCGTATTCTAGTCTGCTAATCGTTGCTTACATTTGCTCACCGTTTCGTTTGTTTTTTCTTATTTTGACCAGTGCTTTCATTCATTAGCTAGTGAGTCTGTGTATTTCATATTCGTTGGCCGTTTCGTCCTTTTATTGACTTGTGTCTGAAGTGTCCCCTCACCCCTTCAGCCTGAGGATCTTTCATTCTGATATAGCAAACGTGACATTATCGTCAATATCGGTGACGATCTTGTAGTGAAGGGGTTAATAAAGGCTATTTCTAAACCCTCCATTCGGATAATCTCGCCAGAGTTTGATAAAATCGTCTGGAGTGATCAAATACTAAAAAGGCTAGCCTTCAGAATCTGGTGGGTATCCATTGATGTGCGATAATACCAACAATATTTCAATTCCCTACCTTGGTATATTTAAGGTTTTCTTATGTTGATATTAATGGATTTAAATTACTTACGACCGTGTTCATGGCCCCTTCAAATCTGCTACAAGAATATTTCAGCCTTAAATTGACCAATAATTCAAAATTGGATGAGAAAAAGATCAGACTGCATCTGTGGTTTAGACCCGTCTCTACGATGGATCTCTATACTGCTACCACCTCTCCTTCATACCCTCTTCTGTCAACCACTCCACTCTCAGACTTGTATAATCGACGCCTTGTCCAACCACCTCACTATCATACACCCTCTTAACTTCAGCCTTTTCTTGCAGCCACTAAAGTCTCATACACGCCCTCATGCACACTAATAGCATCAGTACTGGTTCCAAACACCCCATTCATACGCTGTCATAAACTCTTCCTAATCAGCGTATCTCTCTACTCTCCATAATCCCCGTGACATACAAACCACAGAGTCATCCTCATACCCAGAGAACCCTTTAGGAAGTATGTTTAACTAATCCCAGACGACTAATCCCACAGTTAATCCAGGCTGAGTATAACAAAATCCAGCATTCATCTATCTCAACCTATCTGTATTTATCTAACTATTTGTCTATTAATCTATCTAGCTATTCTCATACGGCCAATCCCATTATTCATCCAGGACGCAGCAGTAAAAATCAACCTCCATTCTTCTCTCGTTCGTTCAAGTCATCTCGTCTCATATATCCTTATATGATGCTAATGGTTCCCTGATGTGCATACTTAACTCCTTGATCATTTATATATTTATTTATTTATTTATTGCAAGGGTGTGTGCCGTTATCGGTCTTAACCCTTCAACCCCAGAACCTAAATCATCTTCATTTTATTCTTGCTATCTCCTGACGTTCTTGAGATGTAGGCTTTACTTGTAGAATGGAAAGTGATGATACTGCATGTCTTAACTTTTTTGCTCTGAGTAGTTGTCATACTTTAGTTTATTCATGCTTCCTACCGACGATTTTCTTTAACTCAGGAAAGATCTCGTCCTGAAGGGACTATGGCTAACCCCTCCAGTCTGAAAAGTCTCATCTAAGATGAGTAAAATCATCCTAAGATGGTAAAATGAGAGACCAAAGACGTCATCGTATTGAAAAGATTAACCCTTTCAGCCCGAGGATATTTGTATTTCATTTTTATCTCTCAAGACGATTTTTTTTAATTTTATTTTAGGACTGACATCTTGAACGGAAAATTTTGAATGATGTTTTCATTCTCCCTTCCACTACCAGGAGTCTTTCGTATTCTGGATTAAATATTCAGATAGCGCAGGAGTAATGTAAAAGTAACCTCCTCTGGGTTATGTAAACGAAAGGGTTGTATAAATAACGTCCTGGTGGGGTTAATATAGATGCGACCTCCATCGAAATAAGCCGACGTGTCTGCCAATCAGTATGTGGCTTTATGGATGGAGTGGAACAAAACACAGTCGTTAGGCAGAACTCGGCCAGATTGTACAAGTATAATATTGTGTAGGTACATTATGGGATAAAAATTCACCTATCGTTCCACTGCTTCTACTTAACACATACGGCATGTCTGTCACTTTCCCCTTTGACGCATTATATCAAAGAGAATCATCAGTGGACAACGATATACCAAGCCCGTCTCAGCTTGGGAATATTAGGCAGTAGAGGACACTGTTAGAAGAGGCGAAATAGTAAGCAAATTTTTGAATCATACTTTAATAGTTCGTCATATTTTATGCATTTTTCCATAAGCTGGCATCACGTTTGAAAGTATTCTTAAAAAGATATACATTTTTGTAAGACCTTTTACATTCACTTTACTTAATTTCCTTTTGAAATAGATACATGTGCAATTTGTTCCTTGGGGCAGTTTATGGAAAAAATTGTTGCATAAGGAGTGATTTATTGCAGTTTCTGCGCTCACGTCTGTCGATATTATATTCCTTTTCTTTGGGCTACACACAGATTATTTCATACAGCTTAGAAAAGACATTTATTATTATTATTATTTTAATATAGATGCAACTTGGCAAAAGTCTAATATAAGGAAATGTTATTTTAATATTTTTGCATTCGCCTAGACAGCTGTATACATTTTTAGGGCAGGCATCTCCTATACCGATTTTACCGTACTAAGGCCTACAAGCTACGCCTACTTTCTTTAGCTGAAAACAGATGATTGGTCCATAGAAAATGTTCGTGAGGCTGCCCATTTATTTGTATTAAATGAATTGACAGTTCACTATAGTAATGTTAATTATTAGGAGTATAACAATGCAAATTATTTCAAGGCATTAGCACATTACAGAGGATAAAAAATATATAAACTAGGTGCTACAACCAGTCGAAGTCAAAGATGAATGCTAGCTTTCGAATGAAACCTATTCACTATTTCTTTCATTGTAACAAACTTAATGTAGGCACAAACAAATGACACCAGACAATATATAGTAAACTACAGTTTGTACGACAATATATCCCAAATATTTGTGTATGTCATACAACTCTTATAAACGGAGTCCATGGGGAGTACACGAGGAGGTAAAAGAAACAGCCACAGTGATAACGGTTTTCAAATGTAGATTTTTCTGCTGCTCATAATACAAACATCTTTGTTAGCAATGTATCGCGAAATTAAAGAGGCACCATACTCTCCCTCCTCACCACCCTGCTGCTGCTGCTCTCTCTCTCTCTCTCTCTCTCTCTCCATAATGAGCAGGGGTGTATCACTGCAGCACGGTACAGTACATACACACTCACTGTCAATACTTCCATACCCTTTCATTTAGGTAACCATTAATTATATGGCCATCATAATTATAAGCTAACATGCATTTTAAAGTACAGCATAGCTATTCAAAAACAGACCTCTGTCATGAGTGTGAGGTCACTGTGGAACGAGAAGTTACGTTTGTGTCGTATGATTGAATTATAAACATTGGCAGTTATTTATCTGCATAATGATAGGCTATTATAATAAACGTGTAATTTTTGCCTTCATATACCTTTAAATATGAATTACAAATGGAAACAAGCAAAGCATACGTACTGTACCTTTATTATTGGTGATTTTCACAGGGCGGACTTGTTTTGCAATTTGACAGCTGTGAGGTGACAACAGCTGGCTGGTGGTGGTGGTACATTTATTTTCTCCGCCGAGTGACTGGCTGTTCCCCTGAGCATTTTACCTCCCCATGGACGGCTTATAATATACTGAGTTTTATCAGTTATATAATGATTTGGGATATAACTAGACTACATACACTACTTCACTGACTATTGTACTCTACTGCATGTCTGGTGTCATTTGTTTGTATTAAATTTATGTTTGATACAAAACAAATAGTGAATAGGCTTCATTCGAAAACGAATTGCATCTTTGACTTCGACAGTTTATTATACACATATCACTTTTGTAGCATCCTCTGTGAAATGCTAATTCTTTCATATTAATTTTCTGTTTATCTTCTTGATTATTAACATTATTGAATAGAACTCAGGCTTGATTACGAACTGAGAACACATATAGTATGATCACATGGGAAGCCACTCAAATATTTTATATGAAACAATCACCAGCTTCCACAGAAAGTGGGCGTGGCTTGTAGGCCTTAGTAGCGTAAAATTGGTATAGTCAGGGTATCCAAATAAATTCTTATTCAGTTTGCCACTGCGGAGGATTATTGTGGAGATGTTATTTGCATAATAAACGCTTTGTTGCAGAGTTGGTGGTGGGTGGAGGAGGGAGGCAACACAGAAGGCTTTGGAGTGGAGGCCGCAGCACTCCGCCCTACGGTGAGTACCAGTAACGTGTTCGATATAGCTTTTGTTAGGGCTGCACAATAGATATGCTAGGGTAATAGGGCTTTAATGGGTGACCTGATCTTACAGCTCCTTTGTTTTCCCCTCTGTAGTCCACTTTGCCTAATGCTCTATTTATTGGGTGACTAAGACTCCATTGCTGTCCATTCTGCAGGTCACTCTACCTAATATACTGTGCATTGTTGGCTTAATCTGACTTCATTTGCAGTACTGTCTTCCTTAGGTAACCTAATCCAGCCCTTACAATCCATTCTACCGAGCATAATCTTGTTCATTATTTATGCATAAAGGAAAGAACTCATGACTAAGAACCTACGAAATATATTCTTTCGAGAGAAATTTAAGCAATATAGAGAGCCATTACCAAGAGCCTCTTATATCAAGATGCCTGATGACATTGCGTTTAAAAGACCTGGGAGTCATAGGCAATGGGAAAGAGGAACTGAGGAATACCTTCCCATAGATGATCATTTGCGTCCATTAGAGACTGGGCATAACTGTTGCATGAGAGAGCTGGACAGAAATGAAGTGAGTGCGTAGCGAGATGGGTTCTGCGTGCCCCCCTTTACTGTGAGTAGATTAGACGTAAATTTGAACTCCTTGCCGAGAAAGAAAATGACCTACTCTTCCGAACCACGAATCAAATTGCCCTTCACAATCACACAATCAGTATTCCTCGGCCATTCACGGTAACAGTACACCACAGTGGCCCCAATAAACAAGGCCACGCAGATAATTAACGACTGGTTAGGTCCATAAGGCTCTTTGCAGTCTCATGAACCGCTGAGTTATGCCTTAATTGATAGTGTTACTCATGTGCCCTGCCTCGCCCTGAATACAGAACTGGAGCTCAGTTTCGTTGTGTTTAGAAACTTTTATTTGCGTGAAATTAGGCTGTCTTTTGATTTTTTTTTTTTTTTCGTCCTTCACATTTGTGCTTTCCTCTTTCTTGTTTGTGAGTCCTACCCTCCCAGTTTATAAAAGTAGAGGGAACTAGAGCTCAGTTTCGTTGTGTTTAGAAATTTTTATTTGTGTAAAATTAGACTGTCTTGATTTTTTTTTTTTTTTTCGTCTTTCACTTTTGTGCTTTTCTTGTTTGTGAGTCCTACCCTCCCAGTTTATAACAGTGGAGGGAACTATTATGATGATGATCACAGTAATGACCATGATTCGTTGTTGGTATTTTGTTGTTGGATGAGGATAATAAAAGTGCAGTTGTACCTCATTCAGCAACGAGATAAAGAAGTCAAAGAGGCTTTATTGTTATCATGGATTTCACAAGTGACTGAGTCAGAATCTGGAGACTTCTCCACACATCAGCACGCTATGTTTCAAACCTTTAACTAGGGGGTGGGGGTTCTCAGTTAGATAAAATATTGACTGGCAAGAATATCGAAAAGATGTCTGATTCAGTGTGTCCATGGAGTGTGCTTTTATTTCCATTTTTAAAAATCTGGGTAGTGGTATATGATCACTGATATAGTTTGTTTTGTTATCTTCGAGACTGAGCAGCGTATCACTCCAGATATTGAAACCTCAGCATGAAATCCAGAAATAATTGATGATTCAGAAAACATGGCATCTGAAGGCGGGGTAAGAAGGGTCTCAGGGGTCAGCCATTGGGATGTAGGGAGTTGGAATCATGAGTCGTGAGCCATGGAAGAATCGTAACCAAGAAGTAGCCTCCGTATCTGTTCAGGGGACCGAGAAGAGATTAGAACCCCTTTCATGGTATTGCAAAAGAGGGGTATGGTGGTGGTGGTGGTGGAGGTGGTGGTCGTGGTGGTGATTATGATGATGGTGATGAGTCTTTGATGTTTGTGAGGGAAATACAAGAATACAAACTTATTATCCATAATAGGACTCCATTTACAGCAAGGGGAGATAGGAGGACGGAAAATATGGGTTGTATAATCATGGTGATTTTTTTTTTTTTTTTTTTTTTAAGAGGGGTGCTCTAGCTCTCATCCATCATATATGTCCTTCACGATGCAACAAAGAAAGAGAGGAGGAAGGAATATCGAGTAGTATATTGGTAGCTCTTTGTTAGTGCCTGTGTACTTTTTTGCCGCATCTACAGTGTGTGACCCTAACTGTGTCACTCACTCAGTGAGTCACTGTACATTTTTGAAGGATGAAATATGATAAGTTACAACCGTAGAGTTTTGTGAGCGTCACACTTTCACTTCCTTAAGTTTTTGCAACACCCACAAGGGCATATGTTGGGTGTGTCCAGGGTGCATGAGATGTGCATCAGGGGTGTGTCTGGGATGGGTCTGAGAGGTATGGCTAAAGATAAAAGATGTGTTTGGATAGTAGATACGGTTGGGGTGAATGCAGCTATCAGTGTTGTCCTTTGTCTTGTATCTCTGTTATGATGTGGGTAAAAGTGCTCTCAAGCTCTCACCCGTAAGTTCCTCCAGATGCCTTGGAGAGAGAGAGAGAGAGAGAGAGAGAGAGAGAGAGGGGGGGGGAGAACAAACGAGATACTTCTCCTGATGAATTATCTTGTTAATGGTAATGGTAAAACCTGGCTCCACCTCTGCCCCGTGATATAACTCCCTCACGAAGCTACTGAATTGGGTACCAGGGAGTCGTGAGCAGTGAAATAATCCCAAGGAACATCCGTACCTGCTGAGGATGATGGGACTCTTAGTAGGCGGCTTTAAAGAACTTCCTTTAATGATTTACTTTACTTATTACGCCTTGTTACTTTCCTCTAGGTTATCTGTGTCTTTCTAGTACTTAAAGAGAGTGAATAAAAATAACCAAGAAGAGAATATTAGATTAACAACTTACAAGAAAATAATAACGATTCAACTACAGAAATTTGCTGGCCAGTGGACCTGCTTAACTGTCGGGAATAAGGAGCCAAGAGAAATTGCTTAGATCCCCCCCACCCCCGTACACTTCAGGATGGAAATTTTGTGTGGCTGGATGAAAGGCGTTTGGCTGTGGCGGCAATTGCTATCGCTGTCGTGAGTTTCGCGGCTTGTTAATGTGTTTTGTTTTTCTGTGCACGATCGCCAGTTTCAGCAGTTGTTGATGGTTTTGTTTCTCTCAACACAGTCATTCGTTTCATCTCGGAGACATTTTTCTATAATTTGATTAAACATCTCAACCTGAATGGGTTAGAACAGTTTCAATGCGTTTTTCTCATCAGGTTAATGTTCACGAGATGGTGATGCTTTTTGTCCCTCTCAGTGGTAATTCCTATCGTGACTGTTAGTTCCGTTGTTTTTGTTTCTATCTGTCATTCTGTGAGTCGGTAACCCCTTTAGTCCGGGAGGTAAGTTAAATATTATCTTCTGGAGTTAACCAAATTATCATGAACAAAAAAAAATATATATATGTATTGTATGCAAAGGATGAATGGAGATCGATTCTGACCCCGTGAATCTGAAGGGTCTGTGCTAAGCTGAATACAGTCATCCCTTCCTGCACAGCGTCGGTAATTGCCATAGGATTATAGTGGGTTGTTAATGTGATAGCGCAGAGGCCGGGATTGCCTAACACCACCCCTGCACCCACGAGAACCAAAGTCCAGCTCTCTCCCTCTTCCAGTTAATATTTCCACCATAAAAATCTCGTGCATCACGAAGGAATGATTGCATATGCGACTGGGTGGTGGTACAAGGTATCAGGGCCTTTATGTCGTACCACCGCATACCAGTAAACAAATACCAAACTGATGATTGTGAGGTGCCAACCAGTCTCCAGCCATTTAACCCCTTCATCACGAGGACATAATTTCTACATTATTCTAGCTACACCAGAATGATATTATTCAGTTTGGGGAGGTTTTTCGGATTGCAGGGGTCACAAGTAACCTTTGGGAACCCTTTCAATGCGTCTTTTGAAAATAATAATAATAAGATAGACTGACGGTAGCGTGGTTAAGATGAAAAAATAGGTCGCCGGGTTGAAGTGGCTAAATATCAGGTTCTTTATAAGGGTTCCTCGGCACAGCAATAATGAAATACAAAATTGATGGTTGTGAATAGCCAGCCTGCAACCATTTAGCCCCTTGAGGACGAGAGGTCTTTCTAAATTTTCCTTATCCTTTAGCTGAGAATTACTTGCTTATTTATTTTTTACTTCTGTTTTTTTTTTTTCTAACTTCGGAGGATTGTGCCTATAATGAAATCCGAAATTATTGATTGTGAATTACTGACCTACAGCCATTCAACCCACCCTGTACGAGAGGTCTTAAGCTGCGACGTATCCCATGTATTGATTCTATTACTCCTAACGTCAGACTATTGTAAAATATTTTAGAGACGGTCAGGGTACCAGTAATAAACAAATAGGTATCACGATTAACCAACTCCCTCATTCCGTGGACATTTTTTGTTTCTTTTTACGAGGTATTCCAAATGATTTCACCCACCTGAGGAGAGACTTTTCCTAATCGGATGGGTTTGATGTAGCCTCAGTTAACCCCATCACTACTAGGGAGCTCTTCAAAACACAATAATATCCTCAGAAGGAAACAGTAACATTAAAAGCGTCACTG
Source organism: Coenobita brevimanus (assembly GCF_032717465.1). Classification (NCBI taxonomy): domain Eukaryota; kingdom Metazoa; phylum Arthropoda; class Malacostraca; order Decapoda; family Coenobitidae; genus Coenobita; species Coenobita brevimanus. The sequence goes on from NC_136977.1 coordinate 26,137,351, forward strand.
TATTGAAGGAGTTAACCCTTTGGATGCGAATTACCCACTTTGCATTTCACTCTGGCTGACATCAGACGATATTATTATCCTGCATTATCCATGCAGAATACCTATCTATCTATCTATTGCCAGACGCCTCAATCCCGTTTGGGGTGGCCACAAACAAATCGCCTCCAAGTCGCCCTGTCCCCCGCCATTTCACTCCCTTGCTCCCCACTCACACCCCCCTCTCTCATATACCTCTCCACCCCATCTCTCCATCTCATCCTCGGCCTCCCCCTCCCTCTTTCCCCCTCCACCTCACTCACATACACTCTCTTCGTCAGTCTTTCACCCTCCATCCTCTCCACATGGCCAAACCAACTCAGTGTGTTCCTCATAACGCTTCCTATCACATCCACATCAACACCACAACGCTCCTTTATATCCTCATTCGTCAGCCTGTCTCTCCATGTGACTCCACAGGCTCCTCTTAAATAACTAATTTCCACGGCTCTCACTCTTGACTTGTGTCCTTCCAACAACGTCCAAGCTTCACTTCCGTACGTTAGAGTTGGTATCACAATACTGTCATGTAGTAACTTTTTCACTTCCATGCTCACTTCCCTGTTTCTTATCACTGCATTCAAAGAACCAGCAACCTTTCTTCCCTGCTGTACCCTTTCAAGCACTTCACCCTCCAAACCTCCATCCTTACTCATCACACTACCCAAGTACCTAAACGTACTCACATTTTCCAATTCCTCACCATCCAACCTCGCTGTACATTCACTGACTTCACCTCTCTCAAAGACCATCACTTTACTCTTCCCTACATTCACCTTTAGATTCCGTTTCCTACACACTCTCTCAAACTCATCCACCAAGCCTTGCAGCTCTCCTTCGTCTTCACTCAACAACACGGTATCATCTGCAAACAACAGTACAGGGAGTTTCCAAACACTATCCTCTCTCACCAGGTCCACTCCAACATCCACTACCCTACCTCCTTGTACCTCTTTTATTACCCCATCCATGTACAGATTGAACAACCATGGAGACATGACACATCCCTGTTTCAACCCAACTTTCAAAGAGAAAAATTCACTTAGTTCACCATCCACACGCACTGCAGCCTTCGCACCATCGTACATACTCTTCACAGCATTCAACAACTTCCCATCTATTCCATATATTCTTAACACTTTCCACAATCCTAGTCTATCCACCCTGTCATATGCTTTCTCCAAATCCATGAAAGCCGCATACAACTTCTTTCCCTTCTCTAGAAACTTTTCCACTAAAGATCTAAGAATGAATATCTGATCTACACAACCTCTTCCCTTCCTAAAGCCTCCCTGTTCTTCTCCAACTAATTTCTCTGTTCTTTCTCTAACTCTGTCAATAAGTATCCTACCATACACTTTTCCTATTATACTAAGAAGACAAATGCCCCTATGATTACCACACACTTCTTTTTCCCCTTTTCCTTTGTACAAGGGAATAATTATACCTGACTTCCAATCCTCCGGGACTCTACCTTCCTCCCAGGCCAATCTGCACATCTTCCACATCCATTCTACTATACTATCTCTCCCCCATGCTTCAACATTTCACCACACACTCCATCAATTCCTGGGGCATTCCCCGATTTAACTTTCTTCATTGCTTCCACAACTTCTATCCTACTGATTTCTTCCTGTCTTCTCACCTCCCTCCTTCTCCCAGCCATTCCCCAGCCACTTATACTTGCATTACTTCCATCCTCCACGTTCAACAATTCCTTAAAATGTTCTCTCCATCTGCTCACTTTTTCTCCCTTTTCCACTAGTAATCTACCATTTTTATCTTTCACTCCCCTGCTAACTTCACTTCCACCCTGTCTTACTCTTTTCACCTCTTTCCAGAACATTTTCTTACAGTCCCTCCACTTTACACTCAAATTCCTTCCAAATACCAGTGTTGTTTAATATTATCACGATTAACTTTTTTGGTCGAGTATAAAAGGTTTCGTTTATTGTTCCAGTTTACAAAGACAAGTCATATTCAGGTCACAGAATTCACTGCAGCCATAGTTCTATGTTGAAGGAAAATGTCTGGAAAGATCAAGGATTTAATTATTGGAAACTACATTGTGCAGAAAAGGTAAGAAGAGACTTTAACTACTTCGGTATCATGACGTATTTTATATCTTAACTGATACTACAGACAAGCGATTTTATCCAGGTTTGGGTTATGCATCTGATATTGAAGTTATTATAAACAGACTCCTTTAACCTCTTGAGTACTTTGATTTTTTTTTTCTCCGATCATACACTCCTGTTTAACTTATGTGAGGCGTGTGGGAGTGACGGGGTTAAGTACTATGCTTGCCCTTTGTACTTCCGACCAAGGACAAAAAATCATCTTTCATCAACATCACCACCACTAGACCCCACCTTACCCCCACCACGCCACCTTACTCTCTCCACCCCACCTTACCCTCACCACCTTTCCCCTTCACTCCCTTCCCAACACCCTCCCTTACCTTAATCCCCTCCCCCTCTGACGACAACCACCATCTTCACAAACCTCCCCTTTCCTTGCACAGTCACTTCTACCTCCTCCTCCTCACCCCATCACATCTGCCTGTTCCTCCTCGCCCTGTCACTTCTGCTTTCCTGCTTCCTATCCTTGTCTTTGGCTGATGGAATGGTTTTGTTAGTTATAACCTTCCCTATATCAAACAGTTTTGAAAGGACCAACAGGTCTGTTGCAGTTTGCTTTCCCTTGTATTGCTTTGTGCTCCTCCCCCATTACTTCTGCCTCTCCCTCCTCATCACCATCGAACCCTCTCCCACTACCTCACCACCCACAACTCACAGGAGCCTCTACCTCTCACACTCCATCACTATGCCTCCACCCCCTCCCTCCCTCCAACTAGTACCACTCCATCACCTCTCTCCCCCCCTCCCTCTTGTCTCTTGTACCAACACCATCCTTCCCCCCATCACCCCATCATCTCTGCCTCAACACACACCCTCCCCTCTCCGTTCAACAACTACCACCCTACTATCTCCTCCTACCTCCTCACCTCACCCAGCCACCAGCACCCTACTACCTCTTCCACTGTACCCAACCCCCACCATCCTTACTTCCCCCCTGACCCCTCCAGTTACCTGGCTAGCCTCCTGTGACCCACTATGAGTCACCTCCTCTCCCCTCACCCCCTCTCACTTGTCACACATACGCCAATGAATCACCACCACCTCACCTGTCACTCACCCAACACCTCCTTGACTCCACATCACAAACTCCACCTGTGCTTCATTTGTCCAAGCGTTGATTAATATTCCACCTGTGCCTTAGCCATCCACGTGGGCTTTATTTATCCACCTGTGCCTTAGCCATCCACTAGGGAGTTATCTATCCACCTGTGCCTTAGCCATCCACCAGGGAGTTATCTATCCACCTGTGCCTTAGCCATCCACCAGGGCATTATTTATCCACCTGTGCCTTAGCCATCCACCAGGGAGTTATCTATCCACCTGTGCCTTAACCATCCTCCTGGGGCTTTGTTAATCCACCTGTGCTTCAACCATCCACTCGTACCAACCAGTCGCCTGCCATTGTGTTTCTCCAGTTAAATAAATTGTCTTGAAGTAGTCAGCATAAAACTTTTAGGGCGTCCACATCCTTAAAGTGTTAATTATCCACGTCTGTCGTATCCCATCCACCTGTGCCTTAGCCATCTACTTCTCATCCACCCCCTTGACCCCATCGCACAGACGCCCCATATACTAATCATCCACCTGTTATAAAACCATCCGCCCGTCCATTCTTCATCCATTTCTGCTTCATCCATCACTCAGTATTGTATTCATACACTTTGGACTTCATTATCCACCAGGTCCATGATCATCCTCATAGCACTAAAAATCATATTCCACCTGTCATTCATCCACCCCTTGCACCACCCCTCTCAGACGACACGTATCTATCCACCTGGGCCTTAACCATCCACGTATATCTTAACCATCCACCTGTGTCTTAGTAACCATCCACCTGTGTCTTAGCCATCCGCCTGTGCCCAAACCATCCACCTGGGCCTTAACCATCCACCTCGGCCTTAATAATCCACTTAGGCCTTAACCATCCACCTGGGCCTTAACCATCTACCTGATAATTTGTCATCCACCTGGAACATAATCATCCTCTTGAGACATTGACAGTCTAAATTGCCTCTGTCTTAATTGTTCACTTAAGACTTAAACTCTCGCCCGAACAGTCACACACCTGCCTGACCCCATCTCACCTACAGACTCCACGGGTACATCCACCATCCACTTAACTATCCATCTATCCATCCACCAGGTTCATAATTCACCCACTATGAGGCGCCTTTCCTAAGATGAGTAAAACCCTCAGTCTCAGCCAACCACCGGGAACTTAACCTTCCTCATATTAGTCACTCCCCCCCCCCCTTGACCCTTTTTGACACTGACTTCCCCGAAGTTAACCCATCCACCTGGGACTTTGCCGCCCATCTGTGCAATTACCCTCCACCTGTCCCTTAACCATCCACCTGGGGCTTTGTTATCCACCTGTGTTTTGATTGTCCACCTGTTCTCTAATCAACCACATGCGACTTAGCCATCCACTTATGAATCATCCACCCCTTTTTATTCCACCTCAGACACCACGTGTATTACCCATCCACCTTCCATCCACCTGGGCCTTAGCTATTTACCTGTGTATTAACTATCCACCTGGGGCTTAACTGTCATCCTGGACCTTAATTATCCAGTTGTTCTTCAGCCACCCACCTGTTTCTCACCCACCCACCTATGCTTTTGCTTACTCATGTGTAATTCACTCAATCGCCCGTTCTTCATTCAGCCACTTGTTTTCATTCACCCACCCTTGCTAACTCACCCACCTGTGCACGACTGAATAAACTTTGTCTCACCCGTCCACCTTTCCCTCATTCACCCAACTTCCTCCTTCGTCCACCCAACTGCCTACTCCACATACCTACTCCCACTGAACTATCTACTTGAGTCATACCCAGCCACCTATTTCACTCAGTCACCTACACGTTCATGTACCCACTGTATCATCCACTCACCTACCCCTCTCGTAACCCAACCTACATGAAAATCATACCACAGAATGCTCCATATCCAGTATCATTCTCACAACACCACTCCCCCCCCTACTCCTCCTCCTCGCTACACAGAGTTCTCTATCTGCAACTTCCCCCACTCGCATACCCTCCTCCCACTTTTCCCAGTGATGCTGTGGAATCAAGTTAAAAGTGAAAGTGCCGATGAAGCTGACCTCACGGGGGTCCTAATACCTGTGCAGTCAGTCACTATGTAAGAACATAAGAAGACAGGATTACTGCAGTAGGCCAGGCGGTCCATGCTAGCCAGTTCCTACAAGGGTAACCAAATTACTAGAATAAAGCAAGAATAGTAAAGAAGGCCCTTTATATTGCCTCAAACCTGTTATATGATTTTAATCTAATTCGATGCTGCTAGTGCGAGTCGCCTTCTCGTGGTGGCACCGATACAACTAGGTGGCTCCACTGCCCGGTTATACAAACGTCCCTCAGTTCTCTCCCTATCCCAGCAAATGAAGATGGTGGACTGCAGAACGACACCTTGAGCCTGCAGTCCACTTGGTTCACATTTCACATGAACCTAAGACGACAACTGCTATACTCTGTTCACTTTACCTTGGCCTAAGATTGCCATCCCTTCATATTGAATCCTGAGTTTTAACAGAACATCAACACCAGAATATGAGTCTAGTCACGAATAAATACTCCGGAAAGGATGTACAGCCACAGTACTCTTTTCCTATCGCTGAGAAAAGTGAAATAAACTGCAAAAGGACGAAAATCTGGGCCAAGTTAAAGTGAATGAGTTATACTATTATAATCCATTGCATGCAAAATGGGAACTTCTGTATTTCATTCCGACAGACATCTAGCAGTATTTTTTTTTTTTTTTTTGGCCAGTTCAGAGAAATTAAACAGTGAAAATAGATACCAAGAAAATGGTAGTCGATGTAGAATTTAAAAATAATACAGGAATTTAAAGTTCTGTGTCCTTTGTTTTAGAATGTAAAGTACAGCCGAAGTCAATCTTTTATAAGAGCATAACTTTGATAGTCCGTTGGCTAAGGCCCAGATTTGTCTTTTTCTGCATCCTCTAGTCATTAATTTATTGCATTCCTTAATTGTGGTATTGTGATCAGAAGGTCTCATATTCTCATTACTTAAGGAAGCTTCCTAACTCCTTTTCTAAGCGATTTATTTTGTTTATTACATCTTAGTCCTGTTCTGTGTTATACAAGTCCATTATCGCCATACTTTGCATAAGTAACGTAAAACTGGGATTAACCAGCCATATCCAAAAATAAATCACTGGTGCTTCCTTAACCGACGAGAGTACGAGCCTGTCTGTGTGAGGGAGGTGATGACTGTATTTGTTTTGGTGCTACTAAGGGATGTATGCTGGCCGTGTTTCCTTTATTGTACAAGACAGCGGTAGCCTAGCCCCGGGCCCTTACGCTTAGATGAAGTTGCTGAAGGATAGACAAGTACAGTACAGTAATTCAGGGCTCCCTGCTTTTCAATGGGTAAAACCAAAGAAGAATTTGAGAGAGAGAGAGAGAGAGAGAGAGAGAGAGAGAGAGAGAGAGAGCGTGTGTACTGACCGTATTGTCAGCTGGGCCATCAGTTTTGGGTATCTGAGATTTATATGTTGGGCAAATGCGTGTGTGTGCCTCCCCTGCTATCCTCTCTCTTACCCCGTCCCCTTCCCCTCCCATCCCCACCCATGTTTAACTTAATTCTCTCTACCCTCCCCCTCCCTCTCCCTCTCATAATTATTCCCCTTCCCGTCTCCATCTCTCGTCTATCACTACCCCACACCCCTCGCCCTCACCTTCTCCCTCCCTACTCTCACCCACTGTCTGACTGCCCTCTCACTCTTCTCTCTTTGCTGTCTTCCACCCACTCCCCTCTACCCCTCCCAGCTTCCTTTCGCACCACCCCTTGCTCCCTGGTTCCCCCCTCCCCCTTTCCCCTCATTCCTCATCCTTGCTCTCACTTCCTTTGTACTTCCCTACCGCCCCATCCTTATTCTCCCTATTCTCGCCCACTCTTCGCCCTCACCCCGTATTTATCACCCCCTCTCTCTCTCTTCCCTCTCCCTGTCTTCCCAGCACTCCCTTTATCTCTTTCTGTGTCTGCTTACCCTCACCTATTCTCTGCTTTCGACCCTCCTCTCATCCTCACCTTCTTCCTCCTTTCGACCCCCTCACCCACTCTCTCCCCTCACCCCCCTCTCAGACCTCATTTACTCCCCCTTCTTTCACCTCTTCCTCATTCTCTACCCCATTATCCTTCTCCACTCCTCGTACTCCCTCCCTTTCCTGCTCCCTGGCTCCCCTCCTCCCAAACGTCTTCTCCCAGCTTCCTACTCCCTTTGCCACCTCCCTCATCTGCCACTCGACCCTGCTCCGACCTGAACCCCTTCTTTTTTATGCGGGAGCTTACCTTGTGTGTGTGTGTGTGTGTGTGTGTGTGTGTGTGTGTGTGTGTGTGTGTTTGTTTGTCTTTTTTCCTTGTGTGTGTGTGTGTGTGTGTGTGTGTGTGTGTATTTTTCTCTTTCCTTGTGTGTGTGTGTGTGTGTGTGTGTGTGTGTGTGTGTATTTTTCTCTTTCCTTGTGTGTGTGTGTGTGTGTGTGTGTGTGTGTGTGTGTGTGTGTGTGTGTGCATTTTTCTTCCCTGTATAAATATGTATGCCAATGTATATACTATGGATCACAAAAGTATAGGTGCACACTACTCGTGAAACATTTGGGACCACAGAACGAAGGTCACTGAAATATTAGTGTCCGACCCACCACGCGTTGGTGGCCCTGATGGTGGCAGGTGTTCTATATCGCCAGCTAGCAATATCCTCTTGCAAACATGTAGTAAATGTTATGTTTATATAAATATTGTTCATACACAATGAGACGTTGGTAAACATCAGCAGTTGTTCAAATGTTTTCGGTAGGCATTGGACCCCCTGTTCACCGATACTGTTGTGACTCGTAGTAAATGTGTGTGTGTGTGTGTGTGTGTGTGTGTGTGTGTGTGTGTGTGTGTGTGTGTGTGCATCATTTTATGTGCGTGGGTACGTGTGTTGTATCATCATCAAAACCGTATTTCCAACTAATACATGGGACAAGTACTATCACGAAATAGGAAAATGAGAACGCAAAGGAAGAAGAATTATTAGCATATTATTTTGAAGAGAAAATAATAGTGGAAGAGAAATGCAAGGTATTGAAATAAGGTGTACCTGTCTGGAGGTGATTCATGGTGGTGTTATTTGTGTTCTGCCTTTTAATCGTGGAATAATAATAATAATAATAATAATAATAATAATAATGATAATGATAATGATAGTAATAATAATAATAATAATAATAATAATAATAATAATGATAATAATAATAATAATAATAATAATAATAATAATGATAATAATAATAATAATAATAATAATAACAATAATAAGAATAAGAATATTAAATTTGATCATCACCATCACCTTCACTTTCATCTTTAGCTTATCGTTGCTGATGTTGTCGCCGTCATCGTCGCCGTCACGACCACCGTCAGCACCACCACCACCATCATCATTATCATCACCAAGTAATCATAATCACCAGCACTTATCATCTAAGCAATCACAGTTATCATCATCATCATAGTTAACAACGAAAGAAAAATGTATAATACATAAACATGCAGAAATCTCATAATCAAGATGACCATCACCGTCATCAATGATCACCATCCCCCTTCATCATGCATCGTCACCATCCCCCTTCATCATGCATCGTCACCATCCCTCATTTTCATTCATCCTCACCATACCCCATCACGACCACCACGTCAGTCAACAACCATGCATACAAGGAAACGCCGATTTGCCTAATCATGCACGAATCATCATCATCATCATCATCATCATCATCATCAACTCACTCAAGCGACAGCGCAAGAACGATGTAAATATTGTAGTGGTGTGCTTCAGACCATGTAGAGGCAATGGGTCTGGTGGCTAATTGGACCCCTGGGGCGGGTCACACAGGGGTCAGGGAGTCAAGTAGAGTGCGATGGCCGAGGGGGGAAGGGGGGTGGGGAGGGGTAAGGGTCAGTGGAGAGATGCTGTTGTAGATAGAGCGATAGCATCTCTTGTCCTGGCTTCGACTCTAAATGGGCAGGAGGAGGGGGATATATTTCTTGCTCCTTGCTCTCTCTTCTTTCGCCCTTTTCTTCTGGATTCTCTCTGTCTCTCTTTTTCTCTTGTCTCTTTTGTTTAATTTTGCCCTATATTCTTTCAACCCTCTGCCCTCTTTCTCTCTTTCTTCTTTCTCTCTCTCTCTCTCTCTCTCTCTCTCTCTCTCTCTCTCTCTCTCTCTTTGTCTCTGCCCTCCCTTTCCCCAGCTTCGACCTTCACCCCTACCACCTCATATCCCTTTCACTTTCCCCTCTGCCCTCTCATCCCTCACATCTCCCCCCTTCATCCTCACTGCCTCCCACCCCAGCCACACCTTACCCTTTCATCGTCCCCCCCCCACCCCCACACACACCTGTCTCACATTTCAGTGTTGCATCACATCCAGTCAATTTTATCCTCATGTTTGTTGGAAAAGGAGATGATTAATATATTTGTTTTTGTCCACTGATGCATCTGTTTTTAACTTAATTACGATCTTGTTATTTACCTTATATTCATGTGCACATTTGCATTTATTATATTTATATAAATATGTGTATACATAAACACCTCTAAATATGCAACAGTATTTATGTATAATTATTTGCTTGAAGGAGGCAGGCCATTTATTTTTGCAAGGGAAACTGACATATACATATATCTCTCCATAAACTCTAGTCCATATTTGTTCCCACACTTAAGAGGCCAACTTTAGTTTTGGGCTGGGAAAAAAACACCAGTCACATTCTCAAGCATCCCTTTTCAAAAACTTTCAGCCTTATGCTACGCCTACATTTGCTTGAAAGGAGAGGTACACATTTTTCTTTGTATTTTTCTTTTCACTTAGGTAAGGAAAATGACGCCTTGGTTCTTTCCAAAAACATCCTTCTTCATAAATTGAAAGTCCTAGTTTATGCCTACGTTTGTCTGACGGCGGAGAGAGAGGCCATTTGTTTTTACCTGGGAAGCTGTCAGAAACATATTCCCGTCCATAAATTGTTCTGATTTATATATGCACTTGGTTAAAAAAAAAAAACACACACACACACACAAAGCATCTCCATCCTCCTCCTCCTAATTCTCCTCCGTTTTTACCTAATTTTAATTTATTTTTTTATTTAATATTAGACAGTGGCAAAAACTTGACACTTCAGCGTTATTCCTGGAGTATATTAATCATAAAAATTTGAAGTATTTTATTTATTCCTTCACTTGCCAGAGAGAAAAGGATTTTTATTTTATTCTTGGGGAACAGACACATGAACAGAGATTCCACTGGCTCATTAATCCTATCACAGGAATTTCATAAATTCCGAGGGGTTGTGATCCCGATAAACGTGTGACAGTGAGGCTGATTTAAAAGGGTGCGAACAGAAAATACAAGCGCATCAAAGAACATACAACCCGTCTCAGATACTGTTGCAAATATTTCATGTATTCTGGCCAAAATTGAGTCGTAATCTAAATAAGCGTGAGATAATGAGGGTGGTTTGACGATGTTTGTGTCAAGTTCTCGACATGGACCGAACATAATGTAAGCACATTAATTAAAGTACTACCGACGAGTGATTATGCCGCAAAAATGTCATGTTATAGACAAAATGTGTTGTAATTTAGATAAGCGTGTGTCGTTGGCCCGTATTCTTGTCGGTTTAGGAAGCTCCCTAACACTTTTTTCTAAGCGATTTAGTTTGTTTATTACACCTTTCTGCCCTCTTCTGTATTACGTAAGTCCTTTCAATGTCACCATACTCTGCATAAACAACGTTCAAAGGTATATGAACCACCCACATCCAAATATAAATCACTAAGAAAGAGGTATTAGGGAGCCTTCTAAACCGACGAGAATACGTGCCATTGAAGGCGGTCTGACAGGATGTAAATATAATACAGAAGCACATGGATGGACACACTACCGGCCCCTTGTTTTTACGTGTTTCATGTATTCTAACTAGTAAGATGCTGTGATCTCGATAAGTGTGTTGGGTCTGACGCGTATGGCAAAGTCTGGATATTTATGCCAGCACATGGAAGTACATACTGCCGCCCTTAGATTTTACCGCATATTATTTCATATACTCTGACCAGTAAGGTGTTGTAATCCCGATAAGAGTGGGAGGCCTTGGAGTATGGCGAGGTCAGACTTAGCAATGTCTTATCATCTCGGCCACTCCCTGGAATTTCATTTATTGCTTGTGAAGACAGTCTTATCAACAATGCGGAGTGTGATTCAGCACGCCAGTAATAGGTATCTTCTTATCCACCTCTTACGCCCTCCTACCCACCCACCTCCACTCCCATCTTCCACCTACCCATACCCACACCCACCCTCCATCCACCATCGTCTCCTCTCTTCCACTTCCTAATTTTTCATGCACCCAACCCTCTCCCCGTCTCCCCCCTCCCCTCGACCTTACTCATTATTCATGCCTTACTCATACTTTCTCCTCTTCTTTATACCTATGTCTTCTCCCTCTTCATCCATCAACCCTCCCTCACCCCCATAGCTTCTCCCTTATACCTCCCTCCCTTCCCTTTCCCCTTCACCCACCATCCCTACCACACGCTTCCAAGCCCCCTCACTTCTCATTTCCCCTTTCTCACTCACCGTGACCTTTCACAAACACCTCACGTTCCCATGCTTGTCACCTAAACAAAATCGTCCGGAGAGAGAGAGAGAGAGAGAGAGAGAGATAGAGATAGAGAGAGAGAGAGGACAACCACCTCCACTCCGCTATCTGGCCATCTCTTCGCTCATTAGTTCCATCACCCCATGAGAAACCCACTCATTAGTAGTCGTACCCCTATCATTAAGCTCTTCCTATGCTGATAACGTTAATAAGCCTTATGCATGTTAATATTTTCACTTCAGAAAACTGTACCTATGTTAATGCTTCCTTGATAAACCATTCCTTTTTTGATACTTTCTGATAAGTAGATGATGGCTAAGACGATGGGGTCAAGAATATCCCAGAGTCAACACCTGCAGCACCTTATTGATGCTACCTTAACTCCAGCCCGAGAACGTCATATTTCTTTGTATCCATAGCATCTGTTTACCATCCCCACCTTAACTCTCTGGCTGCTAACTGCCTACTCCGTATATATTTTCGGCTAACTTTATGCGAGTTTATTATGCTGGATAGACAAGTGGAACACAGTAATTGTAAAATACTATTACAATTTAGGTCGAGGATAGAGAACCTGCTGTATAATTTAGGGTTCTATGGCTGTATTTAACCCTTCCAGTTCTTAAAGTCTCTCCTAAGATGAAGATTGTCCCTGGTAGCGAAACTAAATGAAAAGTACGTCATTGGGAGGGTAGGAGTAAATAGTTCAAATAGTAATCCAGAGACGTCTTATCAACGTTGTATAATATGGTTTGGCTTTAGGTACAACAATAAAAAGGCGTATCCGAGCTTATAGGGTTACCTTTATAATTCCTCCGTACTGTAACCCCCATCCTTAATAAAACCGTTCCTGTGTTAACAAGCCTGTCCTTGTTAATAAATCTACGTTAACAAACCATGGACGACTTAACAGACTATAGCTCCCTTAATAGTCCTTCCCTCACACATTAATAAAACAGTTCCTATGTTGACAAATCCATCCATGTTAATAATCTACCTTAACAAAGCGTGGCCATCTTAGTATAACCCCCTTGATAACTCTCTTCCTCCCCATCTTCATAATCCTTGCTGCACACACAACCGGGGGGGTGCCCAAACTCGACCTCTTCCTCCCCCCTGCATAAATAATTGCATTGTTTCATTTCTCACCTCTCTACCTCCTCACGAGAACTCCAAACTGTCCCTCTACCCTCCTCAGTTCTCCTACTGCCCTCTAGCTCTTCCTTTCCCGTCCCTTAATACAGCAGTTCCCTCCTGTCTTCCCCTCCATCCTTATATCCTTTCCTGTCTGCCCTTACTACTCTCCCCCATCACTGTTCCCAACCTCACCCTCTCCCCTGCCAGCCCCCCACCCCCACCACCATCCCTTAGCCTTCTCTCCAGCTTTCTACCTCCCTTTCCAGCCCCCTACAGTCTCCCCTTTACCCCTGACCCCTCACTTGTCTCTCCCCCTCACCCATCACTTCACCTCTTCCCCCTCCACCACCAACCCGAGACATCCTTCGCTTAACTACTAAATTTGAGATACAATAAACCAGACTTTCACTTTGTACTAATGCGAGGGAGGGAAGGGGCGAAAGGTGAGGTAAGGGTACGAAGGAGAGGGAAGGGAGGGGAATAATGAAGGGAGGGAAGAGGAAAAAGTAAGAGAGAAAGAGAAGCTTCAGGAGGACATACGAGGAGGAGGAGGAAGAGAGGAAATTGAAGGTCGGAGAAGAGAAAGAGAATAAGCAAGAAAATGGGGAGAGGGAATAAGGAAGCAGGCAAGGGAAGGGTACGGAGAGAGAGAGAAGGAGGGAGGGGTGGTGGTATAGGAACGGAAAGGTGGTACAGGCAAGAAAAGATCTATTGTTCTGAAAGGAGGTTATCCAGTTGGGTAAAAAAGATTATAGTAATGATACAGCTGTGTAATGAAATCAGTCTCTCTCTCTCTCTCTCTCTCTCTCTCTCTCTCTCTCTCTCTCTCTCTCTCTCTCTCTCATCTTCTCATTTAGCCTTTATTTTCTGAAGACCTTACCTACACATTTCCTTTTAATTTATATTCAGTTAATTCCTCATCCGTATCTCCTTTAAATTATTCAGCACTTTCCACCCTGAAAATCATTATAATCTTTCTCTCTTTACTTTACCATCTTCAGTTTAAGCTTTAACGTGTATTATGTCATCAAACCCGTCTGCTACGTGTGCATTAATGGTAGGGGGTAATTAGTGGTAAAATCAGAGGTATGTTGAGAGAGAGAGAGAGAGAGAGAGAGAGAGAGAGAGAGAGAGAGAGAGAGAGAGAGAGAGAGAGAGAGAGAGGAAGGGGGGAGGGCATGAACATTAAACGATAAAAGAAAAAATAAGAAATGTGATATTATGGAGAGAGTTAGCAATTTAATTGGCCAATAGAAACACCAGTATATTAATGAAGAGAGAGAGAGAGAGAGAGAGAGAGAGAGAGAGAGAGAGAGAGAGAGAGAGAGAGAGAGAGAATCAACCTAAAAATTGCTCAGATGAACGTGAATAGAACCCAGAATTTTAAAGAAGAAAAAGAAAGCAAGGATAAACAGAAAAGGGTTAGGGTTAGTTTGCATTTTAAAACTGCTAAAGATATGTTAAACAGAGAAAGTAAATCTCAGGGGAGCCTGAGAAACTGAATATAACCGAATATTATCCCCATTAATTTAGTGGCAATTTTCGAGGCTTTATTCTGGCAAACACCAAAGTATATTTCTTCAGCTTTGTGTAGGTCTCTTGCAGTGAAGAGGTTAGGAATTGTATCCATTAAACCATTTTTTAAATTTCTATTTTGTGTACCACTTAAAGTATTTTGTTTTGCAAAGGGAAGCTGTCAACAAGCAAAAGGATGAAAGGCAGACGCTGTGAATATTAACAAAAAGGAGAAATGTAAAAAAATGTTTATAAAAGATGAACAGAGAGACGGAACATGAAAGGATGCTGGAGAAATCAAATTAAATGCTGTACATATCAAAAAAGAAGATTGTACGTAAAAACACCGGGGATGAAAATTCAAAATATGGTAGAGGTAAAGAAATGTGTTTAGTTATATCATGACAAAAATATGCTTAAAGGTAACTTGGAGGTTTACCCGGTACTTGAAGTGTGTGTCAAAGGTGAATACACGAAAGCTAAACCAAATTATCAGAGAACTGCCTGAATTAAATGAAAGTGACTTACCTCTAGCTAAGGGGCTAAGTCTCAACCAACAGATTTTCGCGACTATGAATCGGGAAACTACCGGCAGAACGCTAGTATATGTCCCGAATTTTCCCACGTGCATCAACCTTCTGCTCTAGAGAGGTGAATAAACGAGAATAATCGTCCGTAAAAGAGCTTGATAATATAAATAACAGGACTGAAAGTTTGATATATAGGATGGAACAGAGGACGTGTACTACTTTAAATGAACACGAAACAAAATTATAGTAAAAACCACCTATTGAAGAAAAAGAAATGACTTATCAGCGGTATTTGGGTGCAATTTTTTTAAAAAGTGGGAAATGTAAAATAAAATAAAATAAAACACTCAAGTTCCTATGAATGACTCAACAGAACAAAATCGTCTGACATCAAGTGGAATGAAACATTAACGATATAAAAGCCATGAGAGGATCATTGGTACCTGTATTAAACTCAGGCTCCTTTGATTCCTCTGCAGTTATAATATGATAATATAAAGTTCATTGGAATGGTCTAGTAGCAATGTTGTGTCGGTCATAAGTTTAAAAAAATGCAAAAAGGTAAGTGGAAGCACAATAGAAAATGTGAATAGTTATATGCAATGAGGGTTAGGTTAGAGTGCTGGTGGGGTGGCTCCAAGGGGTCGATCTGCTGGTGTCCCCACCATGATCCCGCGACCACCCGGCTCATCCTTCTCACCTTACACACACACACACACACACACACACACGCACACACACACACACACACACACACACACACACACACACACACCGACCTCTCTTCACTGTCCCTTCCCCCCCCCTCCCCACTATCTTGATCCTTCTCTCTCTCCCTCCTCTTTCCTCTATGGCCTCCTTATACCTGCTTTCCCTTTTTTTTCTTTTCTCCTAGCACCCTTTTCTGTCACCACGGTAGTACCCTTATTCTTCTATTCCTTCCCAGACTTCCCTCCCCGTCCCTCTCCCTTCCCAGCTTCTCCCCCTTCCCCCACGACCTCCTTAAACCAGCCCCTCCACTCTAACTCATGTCATCTTTTCTGTTCTCTCTTTCTTCTTACTCATTTTCCTCTTTCCTGTCCCTTCTTCCCAGTACATTTCTACGTCTACATTTCCCAAACTCCTCTACCCTTCTTTCACTCTGCTTTCGCTCTACTACCTCCCTCACCACTACCATTCAACCCTTACCTTTCTTCTTCACCCTCCCCCTCATGACCCGCACATACCTGCCTTCTTTTACTTTGTTACTCATTTTCTTCTCGCCTCTCTACCTCCCCCTTCCCTTCCGTGACTATCCTGCCACTGTGTTCCTTCTCTCTTCTCCTGGCTTCCCTATATCTGTCCCTTTCCTTTGTCATTTTTCACTCCTTTCCCCTCATTCTTACTTGACCTCCTCCTCACCCAGACACACTCTCACCCCCGCCACCCTCCTACCCACACACACTTATGGTGGCGTGAGCGCTAATTCCCCATCCCCGAGTCTTCAGCCCCGTGGAGTGTCTGCAGGATACTTACGAGAGAGAGAGAGAGAGAGAGAGAGAGAGAGAGATCAGTATGTGTGTGTGTGTGTGTGTTTTCCTTAGTCCGTCCCTCTTCATTCGCCTTCTTAACTCTCCCCTAACCCATTGACGCTCAGGGTCATTTATAAAGAACATATTTCAAAGTTTAATAAATAAGGGAATCACAGGTACGATTCTATGAGTTTTGTGACCATGGGCCGATAAACGGAGGCGGGATCCTTCCAGAAAAAGTATCCCTCACACAGGAACCAGTGGCACTAAAGGGATAATTCATTTGCACGTCATTCGGCCCCTTAATTCCTCACTCGTCCCCTTAATTCCACATTCGTCCTCAACTCGTTATTCGTCCCCTTAACTTGCCATTCGTCCCCTTAATTCCTCATTCGTCCCCTGAACTAGCCATTCGTCCCCATAATCATTCACTTTTCCTCATCATGCTACTCTCCCCATTCACTCGTCCCCTACATGCTACTCACTCGTTTCCTTCACTCTACCCTTCCACACCTACTCGTTCCCTTCACCCAACACCTCCCCATTCATTCATCCCCCTCATACTACCCCTTCGCACACACTCGTCCCCTTCACTCTACCCCTTCCCTTTCACCCTCCCCCCTTCACCCTACCGCTTCATGCACTTGCCCCTTCACCTATCCACGTCTCCCCTCACTGGCTTCTTCACCTCAGCCCATCGCTCACTGCAAGCCCCCTTTGCTTACTTGTCCTCTTCACTCTACTCTCTCCATTCCCTCGCCTTTCTCATCCTACTTCCCTACCCTCACTTGCTTCCTTCATCCCCTCCCCTCGCTAACCCACTTCACCCTACTACCTCTCCCCTCATCGCCCTCTCCACCCTTCAGCCTCCTTTCACCCTCCCCTCCCCTCACATGTACACTTCAACCTTCCCTCCCTTTCCTCACTTGCCTCTTCACCCTTCCTCTTTCCTCTCACTTGCCCCTTCACCCTCCACCTTTCCTCTCACTTGCCCCTTCACTCCTCCTCCCCAACACGTCAACCTCATCCAGCGACTGACAGTGATGAAGAGACCCCAAACTTTAAACATGAAATATTGCGAACTTGACCCTAATATACCAACTCATGAGACTGGGTAGACATGGTGGAGAGTGAGGGAAGGGTGGTGTGTGAGCGGTGTAGGCGTGTTAAGTGTGAGGGTATGCAAGGTGGTTGTGGGTGGGTGGTTGTGAGGGAAGAAAGTCTGGGTGACGTATGTGGTAGGTGGGTGTTTGATGGGTGGATGGGGGTGGTGGGAGGATATGAATGTGTGGGTAGTATGTTTGTGGTAGGTATGGGTGGGTGGTTCCAGGTGGGTGGTTGTGGTGGATGGCGTATGTTGTTGACAGTGTGGATGGTGTCTGTACAGGTAAGTGGATGGTTATGTGGATGTTGTACGTGAGGTAGATGGGTGTTGTATGGTCGGTGAATGTGTCGTATGTGGCTGTGTGGTGAGTGATTGTGTTGGTGGTGCTGTGTGTAATGGGAGTGTTGGTGTGTATCGTGACAGCCTGGGTGGATGGCTGTGTGGGTGAGTGGTTATGTGTGTACTAAAGTGATGATTGTGTGATGGGTGATGGTGTGATGGTTGTGAGAAAATTTGTGAAAGGCAGATGAGAATGTAGTTGGGGGTTGCGTGCGTTGAGTAGTTGTGTTTGGTGTGGGGTATTTTGATGGGTGGTCATTGGAGGTGAGTCGTTGCGCTGTGGGTGACTGTATGCATGTATATATTCATGCACAAACAATGGACCAAAAGTTGAAATTTCGTGAACGTTGTCCGTTCCAGTGAGAGCCAAATTAAATATGACCATTATCATACTGACATTCTTTCCCAACTTTAGCTTGGGGTGAGAAAGTCAAGTTAAAGAGTACCGAAATCAAGATCCATTGATATCGACAGGTCACGCCACTCTGCATTTAGAAGGTTGGAGGTCATAAGCAGGGGGAGAGACTGATTGAACAAGAATGTTGGAGAGATGACTTGTGAAGGACCAGGAATATACGTTAACCCCTGCATTAGAGAGCTGGACAAAAAAGTCATAAGAGCGAGTGGATACACTGGTTAGTGGTAGTGTGAGGATGTGAGTGCTTTTGTGTGTGGATGGATGTGAGGTGGGGACAGCAAAGTGGTTGGAATTGGGGCATGTGTGTGGGCGACTTTCTTTGCGGGTAGTTGCGTAGGTAGGTTGCTAATGTGGATATTGAGTGGATGGTTGTCAGGTGATAACTACTCGGAAATAAGGTACAGTATATATGTGTTTGTGGATTTGTACCAGACATATTATCCCATCCCCGATGGAACTGATTACGATTAAGATTACAGTTACACAGGAAGACTTTGATTACGATTACGGTTACGGTTCCATTCACAAAGCATTAGAATCGACTTCAACGCACTGAGAGGTTAACAGGGAGACTTGTTCGTTGTTTTGCCGTTAACAGTATCTCATAATGAAGCTCTTCTGTTTATAAGTCCTTGCCTTATAGAATTACCAGTGACCAGACGGCAGTATATTGTGGGAATCGTGTGTCATTATTTTTCTACCGTTTTATTCGTGTGTCCGGTAACCTAATGCATCGTAAGCACGGTGAAGTTACAAATCAAACTTGGATTTACGAACACCAGTAATACAGTGACGTCTTTTTTGTTTATTTATTTATTAATTTACTACCTTGCTGCCACCTGAGGATTAGATTTTGCTTCGAAAAAGCTTTTATCATCCTAAAGGGGTTAGAAACATTCCATTATCCCCTTTGCTTACAATGGCTTGTTTTTATCCTCATTATTGTTATTATCAGGGATTTTGTTTTTGCTTTTGACAGATTCTTCTGTAGTTGCCGGACAATCCTGGTTGCTCTCAGACGGTTACTTTATTTTTACTGTAAGTGCTCTGACGAACTGGCTTCAGTTGTGCCTCCCCTTCACATTTTCTCCCGAAATACTCGGGCAGCTGGGGGCGCCCTTGAACTCACACTCTCTTCCCCGCAATACAGAACCTCTACTTATCAAAATTCATTTATGCCCAGAACTACTACTTTCTGGAATTCATTTCCTTGGAGTTGTTTCCCACAAACATTTAATCCACTTCAATGTAAATCCAGTTGTTATAAATTTTTTTATGAATGGAGGATGCCTTTAGGCACATGGACTTTTTTTTTTCCTTTGTGTTTCCCTCCTCCATTCATTATCTATATAAAAAAAAAAATGGCTACTTTCAAACGATTTTATTCAGCCAAGGCTAGACTCATCATATGTGAAAGTTAGATTTCTCGGTCGTCATATTTACGTGATTATCCAATAACTTCATTAGCACCACACGCGCTAAAAAGTGAAAAGCTTCCCATGCAGTATTCAGACGTGTTCCCAGTCAGACCACATGACGGCCAGCATAAGTCACCCTCCACAGCTGTAAATTACCGGTTCGTGTCCTCTTGTGACGGCCCTAATCGACACCACAACGCAAAACACGGCCATAACTTAACGGCAGTAAAGAGCTACAAAACACTTGCATTCTTGTGTTTGCTGGGGAAGGAGCCAGGCAACACCAGAAAGACGTATGGGAGAGCTTACGGCGAGAGTGACTGATGATGGATTTTTTTTTGATTTACAAATTTTATTGTGTAAGGTTTACATAATAAAAATTACACAAATGGCGCACCCCCTAGTGACACATACGTCGGGTGGATTGCCTTGATGGGTTGAACCATTGTAATAAACATATAAATAGATTAATAATCACAGATATAAAGTTACACGAATATAGTATGATTATATACACATTGTTTCTTAACAAGAAACAGGCAGTGGTAAATTTCCTATTATAAGATTGTGGAGATTGTGGTATGGTCACAGTGTAATGAGAGAGAGAGAGAGAGAGAGAGAGAGAGAGAGAGAGAGAGAGAGAGAGAGAGAGAGAGAGAGAGTGGATTATAACATATAGGTGAGAAGCAAGGGAGGGAAAGGAGGAGGAGGTAGGTCAGCAATTATAGAGGACTTTAGTCTGAGAACTGTCAGTAATTATAAGATTTAGAGGAGAAGTAAATTGGCAAACACAGATGGGAGAGAGAGAGAGAGAGAGAGAGAGAGAGAGAGAGAGAGAGAGAGAGAGAGAGAGAGAGAGAGAGAGAGAGAGAGAGAATTATAACATATAGGTGAGAAGCAAGGGAGGGAAAGGAGGAGGAGTAGGTCAGCAATTATAGAGGACTTTAGTCTGAGAACTGTCAGTAATTATAAGATTTAGAGGAGAGGTAAATTGGCAAACACAGGTGGAGAGAGAGAGAGAGAGAGAGAGAGAGAGAGAGAGAGAGAGAGAGAGAGCGTGGTTGCATACTGTTGTTGAAAAAGAATGATAGCATTAGACATTAAGTTACAAGAATATAGTATGACGACATGACGATACCTAAATAAATATTGAGTGATACTGTTACAAAACTGTCGTGCGGTTACATTGTTACAATTGGTAGTACATCATAATATGGTACCAAATACTGTATAGTATCTAAATATGCAGACTTGATGCAATATACTTAGTGATAAGTACATGGAGAGAAGAAAAGGTTACAGCAGTAGAGGTTGGTACGAACTTCAGTGAGATACCCATTAGGGAGCGGGAGGAGAGGAAGGTCAGTAATAATGGGATTTAGGAGGAGATTATTGGCAAACAAAGGTGTGGAGAGAGAGAGAGAGAGAGAGAGAGAGAGAGAGAGAGAGAGAGCAGTAGAAGCGGCTGTGTGGGGATATAACAGATAGGTGAGAAGCAGGGGAGGGGAAGGAGGAGGAGGTAGGTCAGTAATTACAGAGGATATTAGTTTGAGAACTGTCAGTAATTATAAGATTTAAACGAGAGGTAAGTTGGCAAACACAGGTGTGGAGAGAGAGAGAGAGAGAGAGAGAGAGAGAGAGAGAGAGAGAGAGAGAGAGTCGAGACTGGAGGGAGAGCTGGGGGAGTGGGGAACAAGGCAAGGTAAAGGATTATTAGTGGGAGAGGGGGGGTGCATTCCCTGCGGAATGGGAGAATGCGGGTTGGGGGGGGGGTCTGCCTGGGGGTAGTGTACTGGAGAGGATGGGCTGAGCTCCCAGGGGAAGAGAGGGTGGAGGAAGAGAGTGATTGAGCAGGGCAAGAGTACATGTACCTTCACGCATACATATATCCCTATATACATACATATAGATATACATAAAAACATGTACCTTCACACATACATATATCCCTATATACATACATACAGATATACATAAAAACATGTACCTTCACACATACATATATCCCTATATACATACATATAGATATACATAAAATATGAGATATGCATACACAACAAAAACATATACCGTATAAACATATACCCACGTACAGACATGTCATAAATACACATACATATACACATATATACATACATATATACACACATATACATACATATACATATACATGCATATACGCACATACACACATACATACATGCACATATACGCACACATGCATACATATACACATATACATACATATATACACACACACACATATATACACATATACTCATACATACACATACCCATACTGCATCCACCCATATACACACACATACATATATACATATATGCACATACATATACAGACATACCTATATACAAGGACGTATAGAGGTGATGTGGGATTAAAATATATGAATTGTGTTACACTGCACAAGCGAAACCTGGGAATTCATTGATCACCTTTTTAAGGATAGAGGGCTGTAAGAAGTGTACCAATAGATCATCTCTACTATTTGAGGAACATAATTCTCTGTATGATTTAACATATGAACACTCAGCAATGTAGTGCTCTAAGTTGTGCTTTGCGGTCTCTCCACATACTCTGCAGTTTCTAATCACATTGTTATCTGACTGTATTATTTCCCAGAGATATCTATATTGTAGTCTAATTCTACTGTAGGTTGTTTGCTGCCTTCTGGTAGTAAGTTTTACACTGACATAGTCAGGTGCCTTGTACTTTGAAACTGATATATAATTTGTGAATGTTACGTGTGTGTTTTTTATCTTTTCTAGGTGTTGGCTGTACTGTTGTATAACTCTAGAACCTATTTTAGCTTGGATTCCACTCACAGGTAGGGCGAATTTATAGTCCACACTATCTTTCAGTGCCCCTTCTCTCGCTAGAGCGTCTGCGCGTTCATTTCCTATGATACCACAATGAGAAGGTGCCCATATGAAGTCCACTGATTTACCATTTCTCTGTATCTTATATACCAGTGCACGTATTCTGTCAGCCAGAAGTTGGTACTCAGGTGATCTTGACTGCAGAGCCTGTAAAGCGCCGAGGCTGTCAGACACTATAATAGCATCTTCATCTTTTCTTCTTGCCGTTGCTAAGGCACAGGTTATTGCGAGCATCTCACATTGGGTGACTGAGCTCCCGTCACTGAGACGCATCGATATTGCACCACCCTCTTCCTTCTGCTCTCCATACCACGCAACCCCGGAGCCCGCTCGTCCATCTTCCAAGAGGGACCCGTCGGTGTAGTACATCGTGGAATCCCCTGGGAGACCACTGAGCCTGTGCAGGAAGTCCTGTCTGAGGAGAGGGGCAGGCGTATCTGCTTTCTTGTGGGAGAGATACGTTAGAGAGAGATTTATCTTCGGAGCTTGCCATGGTGGGAGGGGTGTTACAGTGTGCCGATTGTTATCAATATAGCCATGTACATTAGTTTCACAAAACAATGTCTTAATTGCCCTAATCCACTTATTATTTGAATGCACTCGGCTTGAGTGAAATACTGCATTATAGAATGCACCATCATCCCTTGTGTTCAATGAGCTGATGACTTGTTTGGTGGCTATACTGACTAATCTATGTTCAATCGTTGTAAATCCTGCCTCTAACCTGATTGATTCTCGTCTAGCTGACATGGGGGAGCCTAATATGGCTCTTATAGCCTTGTTCTGGATGACTTCGAGTCGTTTGATGCTGGTCTTAGTCAACGGGAGGAGAGAACTGGCACTATAGTCTATGACTGATCTTACCATAGTAATGTACAGCTGTCTTACGAGTGGTACTGTGGATCCAACATTGCCTCTTGCAACCCTTTTAAGCAGTGCTAGTCTTGGCTTTATCTTTTGTGTAATCTTACTTATTTCGTCACTGTGTTGGTTGGTTCTACCTAGGAGAATACCCATGTATCGATAGGTTCTAACTTCCTCAAGGACTTTTCCCTGTATTCTAAGGTTTCCCCTGTTCTTTCCCTTCCTGTGTAGTACTTTGGTCTTCTCTGGTGCTATTATCAGTCCTATGCTATTGCATGTTTTAGAGAACTCCTTAAGAGCTCTTGTCATTAGATTACGTGTGTTGGCCTGTATTACTATGTCATCTGCATATATAGTGAATGTGACTCCCTTGATGTTTATTTTTCCGATTGTATTCATGATGATGTTAAAAAGAGTAGGTGACAGGACTCCTCCTTGTGGTGTACCTAACTGCATTTCTTCCCATCTTGAGTACACCCCTTCAAAGTACACACAGCTGTATCTGTCAGTTAAATACTCCTGTACTATTCGTAAAAGTGTCCCATGTGTCATTGATGCTAATTCGGTGAGTATTATATCTGGGTTAGCTCTATCAAAGGCCCCTTTAAGGTCTACAAAAACTGTGTATCTTTGTGTGATGCCTGCCTTAACCCTGTGTATGCATTGATGTGTTCCCCTCCCAGGCAAGAAACCGTAGAGACACTTGGCTAGTTTAGGTTTCACGACGTGCAGAAGCCTGTTGAGCACAATCCTCTCAAAGACTTTGCAGAGACACGATGTTAAAGATATTGGTCTATATTCGCCTGGCTTTCCTGGTTTCGGTATAGGAACGATTATGGCTTTCTTCCATGCTTTGGGGATGGGTCCACCCATCCAGATCATGTTGTACAGACGAAGTACAGGATTGCCCTTGATGGTAGTTAAAAACTTGATAACAGCATAGGTGATTCCGTCCATCCCAGGTGCTGTTGATCCTTTTGTTTTGAGACACTTCCTAAATTCCTCTTCAGTGATAGGTTTGTCATCCATCTCATGTGCCCTACCTACTGCATCACGTAGCTTGTTTATCTTTCTTTTGACTCTTTTTCTACATGAATGTCTTACTTTAAGTGGTAGGTTGTCTTTGCAGGATACAGACGACCAATGTTTTATGAGTTCCTCTGCTTTTGCCGTCGGGTTACTGTGTAATGGTTTGCTTTTTTTCTTTCCTTGGATGATATCGATCTTCCTCGCTATTTCTTGTTGTGGGGTTTGATGATTGATGGTTTGAAGGAAGTTGGCCCAGTATTTGTCTCTTGCCTTGAGCTTGACCTGTTGAACCTGTTTCTCCATTCTTTTAAAGATCGTCAGGTTTTCAGGGCTCGGATTATTTTCCCATTTTTTTTTATTTCCTTATATTGCCTGTTTATTCTTTTAACTGCCTCATCACAGTTGTACCATCTCTTGATCGCATTTGGCTGACTTCTAGGCCCTCCTTTTTTACTGGTGGTAATTGCTGACTCTAGGTTGCTTATAAGGTCTTCATTGAACTGGTCTGTTGTTAGAGGTGTATAGTTCTCATACCAGAGTTCCAGCTTACTCTTTATCATGTCCTTCTGCTTGGTGGGGATTGTGATGTATTTCTTAGGTCTGATTATTCTCCTAAAGGCTGTAGGGATTTCTATTTCGGCATACAAACCAAAGTGGTCGGAGGTAAGGGTATCCACAACTTCACTGATGTAATTCAGTCCTGGGTCATTGATTGTGCATATATAATCAAGCCTGTTTCCCTGCATGTGTGTCGGTTCTGGTTGGCTGAGTAACTTGATTACGGTATGTGTGCTCGTGAGGTGTGAATATAGGGTGACACCATTTGGGTTGGCTTGCCTAGTAGCATTACTGCCTAACCTTGGATGTACTGCATTTAGATCTCCAGCAATTATCGTAAGTACATCGCTTGTTTGAAGGTAAGCCTGATCTAAGTCGAGCTTACCCTGTCCAATATATGCATTGACAGCCTGAAAGAGCTCTCTCCCTCTCTCATCTGTGATGCCTACTGTGAGTGTCTGACTGTCATCACCGAGAAAGAATATGGGGTTAAGCCGTGTTGGTATGGTATTCTTGATGTAGGTAATTAGGCCCCGATGTCTGGTGTAGGCATTGCCACTGCATCGCCTCTCAAAGCTGTCAACAGTGAAGTGATGGTATCCAGATAGGTCCAGCTTGTCATTATTATCATGTTTAGTTTCCTGGAGGCAGATGATATCGATGCTGTTTTCTAGCACAAACTGTTGTAATTCAATGTACCTATGTTTCAGTCCGTTGATATTCCACGTCAGTATCTTGAGATGGGAGTTATTCGTCACTGTCATCCTGTGTCTGGTCAGTGCTGAGTGCCGCATGAGTGAGGTCTTTGAGCTTGTCAATTGCTTCTACTACTCTGGTGATGGCTATGACATATTCTGAGTCTGGTTGCAGCGATGTTTGCTTTAGAGTACTTCTCACAACCTTCATTGATAAGTCTTTTGGCCAGGGAAGCCTCCTGTTTACAGTGTTAATGGCTTTCTGGCATTGCTCTGGTGTGTATTCTAGAGAGGCGATGGATACTGATGCACTGTCTTGCTTATCCTCATTATCACTGTGTCGTGAGCAATGTTCTTCATTTAGGGATGTGTCATCTTCTTGTTTATTTTCGTCATTGGTTTGTGAGTGTCGTTCCTTCCGTAGGTCTGCTATAGTCCTTTCCAGGTCGGCAACTTTCTTCCTCAGATCGTTCGTCTCCGTAGGGCCCTCTTCATTTTCATTCTTGTCATTTCGTCGTGAGTGTTGTCCTTTCTGTAGGTTGGCGATGGTGATCTCCATGTCAGCAACTTTCTTCCTCAGGTTATTCATCTCTGTGAAGTTCTCCTCAATTCGCTTGATTGCGTCACACATACTTTCTATTTTGCTGTTCATACTGGAGTATGTTGCATCAGGTTGCATTGCCCATGGTGGTGCCGGGAAGTGGTTCTGGTTATGGAGTGGAGGTTGGGCGGACGTGGGAGAGAAGGCAGTTTGGGGAGCTGTGGTGCGCTGGGCAGCAGGGTGGGGTGTTGTGGTGGGAGGAGGGACAGGATGGGGAGTTGTGGTTGACGGGGATGTTGCTGATGTTTGCAGAGTGAACTCATTTGAGGGTTGGGAGAGTCCTGTGTCAGGATTTTGAGCTGCAGCAGAGGCTTGTGCAGGCTCATCACCCTTAGGTACGTACATGCAATTGGTAGAATTTGCATTATGATCTCCTGCACAATTTGCACACTTGCGGTTGATTTTTTTACCTTTCTTTATTTCCTCAAGACACACTGACGATAAGTGGTTCTCTGCACAGTATCTACATTTAGGTGTACCCTTGCACTCGCTAGTTTTGTGATTCCAGCTGCAGCATACTCCACAGGGGGAAGGCCTAGGGATATATTCCTCTACAGTCAGGTCGTGATCTATTATTGACAGTGAAATTGATGACGGTATATTTCCTGCGCACCAAGCTATGACCTCTTTATGGTATTTACTCCATTTGTTCCAAGACGCTCCTTTAATGTATGGGTGTTCTTGGTTAATATAGTCTAGTGGCATATCAGTATGCAGTCCCTTTATGATTATTTTTGTTGTCTTCACCCTTGGTGCAGGCTTATATAGAGTTATGCCATTAAAGCCTTCCGTTGTAAGTTTTTGAGTCGTGCTTGCATCTTTGCCAACTATCATTGGGCTAGTTTTGCCAAAAAGAGCTTTAACTTTAAGTCCTGAATGATAAGCTTTGGATATCCATTCTATTTTCTCTCCCTTACTGAGGTTGCAATCCCTTGGAAAGTATAGTACAGTACCTTTTTCTGTGGAGTATTGCCTGGCCACTTGCTGAAGTTGTGAGAGTTGCTGCTGTTTTTCCCGTCTCCTCTTGTGTCTTGGCTGTACTAAAGTGAAGTTGTCATCTTCAGCGTCAGATCCATTCTCAGGTATATCGTTGCTAGCTCCACTGTTGCTGTAACAGTCACTGGTACTTTCAGTCTGCTGGGGTTGAGTTGTTGGGAACCGTTGCCGATTTTCCTCCTGCATAGATACATCGCTGTTAGTTTCACTGTTGGTGTTACAGTCACTGATATTTTCACTCTGCTGAGTAAGAGTTGTTGGGGACCGAGGCCGATTTCCGTCCTGGGTCGCCATGGTGGCGTGAGCGGGAGAGCGGTCAGGCCGTGACCTGTGACCTCTATGGCTGTAAGTGCGCGACTGACGGACTGATGATGGTTATGGTGGTGGTGATATTTGTGGGGATAGTGGTGATGGTGGTGGTGATGGTGGTAGTGGCGTCAATGATATGATAATAGGGGTTATGATGATGGTGATGGTAGTTCTTGTTAATTTCTTTTCTCCTGTGATTTTTGTTTTTACTGCAGGCTCAGTTGATCCCGGTGGACGGGAAAATTTTGAGTTATTTTCACAGATGCACTCCAAGATGGATACAGTATGTGCATTGTTTTTTTCTTCTGAGGTAGAAGGATGGTAACCACATTGAAAAACAAGAGAGGTGAACGCTTGGACTTTATGGTAGGAGCAGTTTCTATTGGATGAATATTTAGAGGGATGTCTTGAAGTTTGTGGTAGGTAGGGGCGCTCACCAGCCACTCACTTGATGTAGTGCTGCTCTCGGGTGTCTGCCCTTTCCTCTCGTCCATCCTTCTTTCCATCCATCCTCTTCTGTCTTTCTTTCCTTCATTCTTTCCTCTTTTTTCTGCCTGCGGGTGACTTTACACTCTCTCTTATGTCTTTCTTTCCTTCATTCTTTCCTCTTACTTCTGCCTGTGGGTGACTCTACACTGAGTGACAAGCCAAATGGTTTCCTGTACACCAGGAAACCATTTACTACGCTGGGTGGTAACCATATAACCAAATTTTGGCTCCTGGTGGTTCAGTGGGTAATAAAGGTGCTCCAGTCGGATTGAGCCGGTGAAGGTTTATATCCAAGGGGTAGTTGGGGTATATTGCTCCCGTAATGCCACTCAGGGATGAGTGAGGCTGGGCACTCTCATCTTAAATGCCAGGACCAACTTTTCTAGCCCCGGGCTCCTACGCTTCTCATGGGGCAACGTGGGATTAGATGATGGATGGATGGAATGATGTCTTGAAGTACAGTATACCATTTAACTGAAGGCACTGAGCTGCAGTGACTAAATAAAAGACTAGGAAGCTTCACCAAAAACAAAGTAGTACTGATTATAGTAGAGTGAGTGGTGTGAGAGAATCCCCAACCCATATATCTTGCAGTGAGCGATATTTGATTATCCCTTAGTATAGCACCTTCAAATGAGTGATGAAAGATTTGTTAATGGTGAGAATGTTATGCGAATGATGAGTGATGTGCCAACGGTGAGTGATGTGCTAATGATGTGTAGATAATGTGTTAGTGATGGACGAACCTCCCTCACCCAGATATGTTGTGACGAGTGAAGCGCTGGCTTCCGCGACAAAACATCTGCATAACATGGAGCGCCTCTTTAATGAGTGGGGCCAATAAGCAATCTGCGAGAGGTCAGGCGGGGTGAAGGGTCACGTGCACTTTCTTCCCTCACCTCGAGACCCATCTCCGGGGGTCGAGGGAAAGGTTGGAGAGTGACCCATGGCCTCTCTTCCTCCTGGAGATAGGAAGGGAAGAAGGCAGCGTTTAAGGGAAGGAGCCATTTTAGGAGGAAGAATCAGAGAGAGGGTGGGGGGGAATCCTTAGCACCTCTTTCTCGTTTACCGGTGTGTTTTTTTATCGTATGTAACGTTAACACCTTTATCTTTTTCTTGTATCTTCTTTGTGCAAAGTAGTAGTTATTAAAGCTCTTAATAACATAAAGGAGTACGTTGACCCTTTTAGGCCGAAAACGCATTTATTATTTCCCTGCTATCTCATGACGATTTCATTCAGGTTAGATTTTTTTTAGCTAAAGTTTTCTCAATCTTCATTTATCCCTCCACTAACAGGGGTGGTTGCCGAGCTGCATAAAATCGCTTGAAGATAGCATGCATAAAGCGAAAAATGCGTCGTGGTAGTAAAGGGATGGAGGAGTTTCAAGATATAATATACTGAATTGGTAGAGAGAGAGAGAGAGAGAGAGAGAGAGAGAGATGTTACACAACCTCGTAATCCCATTAATATACAGCCAATGATGTAATGGGCTGACTACATAATTGAGGAGGGGGGGAAAGGGGTCGGGGGAAGGGGCAGGGGAGCAGATGATGACCTCGATGAGGTTTCCTTTACCTCCGAGATGCAGTGTGACAAGGGCTTCATGAAAATTCGGCTGCTCTTGCATTCACCCCTGACCCACAGTGTTCATATCTGATGGACTGGCTTTCCCTGTGATGGACCCAATTCACGACTGATTTGCTTCAAATATGTGTACATCGATTAAGTTTAAGATAATAGTATTCTCGGTGTATTTTCAGCCCGTGCTAAAACTAATAAGGGGCACTAGGCTTAATTTCATGGCAGTGAGTGTTCAGATGGAAATAATATGCCCATACACTGAAGTTCTGTACATTGCCAGTATTCAGTTCACATTCTATAGTTATGTTAAATGTGAAGATACAGTTCTCATAATGAAAGTATGTATTATGAAAAGATAATAGTCTGGGGAATATTTCTTCCATAAAGATCTGGTTGTGGCCTATATTCATCGTTTCCTCCAAGTGTTCTTCTACTGATGCAAGAGTAGAGGGAAGTGTGCTCACACAAGAAAGGTGATGATGAGGGTGCAATGTGACAGTGAGTTTGAAGGTGTGAGGAGGCGTGGTACGCCAAGAAGATGTAGCTACGATAAATATGCGTGTGTGTGTGTGTGTGTGTGTGTGTGTGTGTGTGTGAGTGAGTGCTAGTGAGAGCGAGAGAGTTGAGAAAGTAAATATTTTAGCTCAATTATTATTCTGTTATTGTTCAACTTCCTCACCAGAAATTTTGAAGGTTTACACCAAGATGAAATTGTGATAACAGGCGTATTTACAAACGCTCGCCTGCTCGTCACGCGCTTACAAAGGGCACTTTACTGGTACGAAGTATTACTTTTTGAAGCTGTAAATTTCTCTATGTACAATAGGTTATTCTTTAATTTGCAAACTTCTTATTCTGTTTAGAAATATTAGGCTTACCATGTATAGTTCTATTTTGATTAATTTATATGATTTATGTATTTATTTATTCATTATTTACTCCTTATTTTTTAGAATACGTGTCAATCCACCTCACTGATTATATCCGATTAATTATGAACACTTGACAACGTACACATGATCCGTCCTTATTTGTGACTTAGTGAATCTCGCCGCAAGACATCCTGGGAGAGAGTTGACGTTCTCTCTGAAACCCTTTGACTACGAGGATATTTTTGAAGCCTCCTGGAGGGGTTAACTGAGTGTCATTAACCTCTTAATTACGAGTGTTCCATCCTAAGTTGAATGAAATCGTCTGGCGGTTAGAGGATGTAATAAAAGTCGTAATCATACTGAATGCAGAGAGAGAAAAATTAAAGAAGAAAGCAGGGTATTGCAAGGTAAGACAAGGCAAGACAGGGGTAGGGCGGCGAAATATGGTGGGAAGAGGAGGAAGTCAGAGGAGAGCTATTTGGTGCATTGCTAAATAAGGTGTCTGTATATGAGATAGAGTGGAGAAGATACATAAGGTATCTCCTGTTGCCTACCGACTCACAGTCACCAAGCGAATAGGTCCAGATTTTAGGGTTCACCCCGTGGAAAATGCTGAACACTCTCATCTATGAAGGACGCTCCATACTGAAGTCAACTGCTCTCCTTCGACGACTTCTTATGTACTGAATCGATCCATGCTGAAACCTGACGAATTTCTCGAAGAAAAAATTGCCTGGTGATAGCAAGAATGTAAGAAGTTACCGTTATAAAGTAGCTGCGCAAAATCGCTGGAAGTAGCAAGAATAAAATAAGAAGATGCAATACCGCAAAATACACTTTGTAATAAAGGAGTTAACCCTGTTCCTTGTAACATTATTCAGAATTTTCATTTTTTATCTTTTTCCCACTCTTACTTTATCTAAACGTACTTTCTCAAACAAGCCTCTGAAGACCTTGCTTTTATCACGCATTATTGGGCCTAAGTATACTGTTTAAGATGTATATACTTTTTTATGTCTTTAAATAATCAAGTTTACTTGAGCTTTATTTTTACCAGCAACCTTCTGCAAGCATATCATGGTACTATAGCGTTCACACACACACACACACACACACACACACACACACACACACACACACACACACACACACACACACACACACACACACACACACACACACACACACACACACACACACACACACACACACACACACACACACACACACACACACACACACACACACACAGATGAGATGATCACCTGAGTCTTACCTGGCAGAGCAGTGATGGACAGGTGAATGCCAGTTTATCTCCCTCAGCGATCAGCGCTGACCCCCCCACCTGACCCCTCCCCTTGTTCCCCCTTCTCTCTTACCCTGTACTTCCCCTGCCGCCTTACCCATCTCATCTACCCCATTCCCCCCCAAGACTCTCCTACAGTGAAAGGCACTCAGCACCCCCTCTCCTAACACCTGATACACCGTCGTCACCCTTATAAATTATATCTGATACCTGTTTCAGATTCCTAACTGTTGGACTTTGAAAGAGAGAGAGAGAGAGAGAGAGAGAGAGAGAGAGAGAGAGAGAGAGAGAGAGAGAGAGAGAGAGAGAGAGATAGTCATAATCATAGAAAGTAGAGAAAGCCCAACAGGTATAATGTGATAGACAGACAGACGGATAGACAGGCAGACGATCATAATCACAATAAGTGGAGAAAGTGCAATATTTTTGTTTTCCAATAACACAACAGAGGAGGGAAAAACAAATGAATAAAAAAAATAATCCATACACCAGATTACTGGTGTCCTCTGTTCATAAAATATCTGTAACAGTTAGATTTGATCAGCTGTGGGTTGAAGTTTGGAGGGAAACAACTCTGGGGAAGCGAGCTCCAGAGAGATGCAGTTCGAGGAATGAAAGGATTCTGATAGGCAGAAGTTCTGCAATATGGCTGTGTGACATTCCAGTCATGAGCGCTACCAGATGCCCATGTAACAAGAGGGAAGGCATGGAGAGGTGGCACCATGGACGCAACTTCGTCAGAGCATTTGCCATAAAAATATCTGTAAAATAATGCAAGGGAAGCAACATTCCTTCTTACTTGTAGGGGAGGTAGTTTATTTGTAATGGCAAGGTTGTTAATAATTCTAACAGCTTTGTTCTGAATTTTGTCTAGTTGTTTTACTGCAACCTCTCCACATCCATTCCAAAAGGGTGATCAGTATTCAAGCTGAGAGCGCACATGACTCTTATAAATTGAAGAAGTTATGGACTCTGTACAATAACCCGAGTTTCTTTGAGGCGGTTTTAGCAAATGATCTAACATGAGTGGTTCAGCTGAGGGCATAGTTAAGGAGACGCCGAGAATTTCAATACTTTTGGAGATGGGAATATTACTAGCATTGAAGGTAATGTACGAATCTGGCAATACCTGTCTATTAGTAAATTGTATATATTTAGTTTTACTAGCATTAAATGAGACAAGGTTGTTTTGACCCCATTTACTGATCGTAGATAGGTCCTGATTTATGGAGGTGGCTGTACTGAATTGAGAGGTTGGTGTAGTATGATTGACAAGTAGAGTAGACAGACGCTCAGAATTGGCAGTCCTCTCCCAGTAGTTAGCCCCCAGCTAGCCTCCATTTGGCAGCAGTGGTAAAATCTCTATCTACCTCTGACAGCTGGAGATTTACTGGGCTGGATGAGAGATACTGTGATACGACAGCAGAATTTTTTGTCGTTAGTGGTTGTGTTACTGTTATAGATGTTGGTGAATTTATTTTGTTGTGTTGTTTTTGCTGTAATATGAGAAAATGGTAATGTAATTTATCGTGTTGCTATTATTATTATTATTATTTATTATTTATTTTTTGTTATTGTTATTATTACTGTTGTTGCTGTTATCTGTGGCAGTAGTAGAAGTAGTAAATGAATCAGCATGTAGAGTATTCAGTTAAGATTTCCCATATATTTTTTGTAGTTTCATCCATTCAAGTTGAGTATGAGTATGACAAGCTATCCTCATGAAAAAATTAACCCACTGGATCCCCGGGGTGCTGGGCGAGGCATGGCACTGGATGGGTACTAGGCGTACCGCCCTCCGCCTATCGGCTCATGGTCGCGAAGCTCATAGATCCCTACCCGGGGGTTCCCTACTTTATGAGGACTTGAGAAATCCCAGTTCTGTCCAGTATTCCGGACACCGGGCTCCAATGGGTTAAACACACCCATCGCCCATGCCTGCCCTGAAAGTAGCGGCGTTTCCACCCTTCCAATGTAATATATATTTTAAAGTTAACAGAGGTCACAGCTGTACATAAGTTTGATACCTACGAAAACTTAAGAAATTACAGTGTGGTGCTTGAAATGTTGTAATATTATTTATTATTATTTTTTTAACGCCTTCTAATATCACTAGCTATTCTGAGACGGCCTCTATATTGAAAAGATGAAGAATTTATAATAATTTGTGAAAGGGCCATGGAGGGATTTTTTTTTTTAAATATATGTACAAAAATTGAAATTGCTGATAATATTGATTTGGTGTAGTGGGAGGTGAGCATAGGAACTGGCCTGGGGAAAAAAAAAGAAGAAAGAAAACGGAATAAAATGAGAAAGACAGAGAGAAAAAGATGGTGTATATGAGAAGGGCAGACGGTCAGGGAACTAACTTTCCTCTTCTCTTCTCTTTCCTTCCTTCCTCTTTTTTTTTTTTTTTTTCTGTTTACCAATTGTTGCGATTGTTGGTAGATGTATGGATATTTTTGAAGACTGTAAGGATAAGGAGGGTGCTGGAATAAGGAACGAAAATGGGGTCCAATTTGGAAGCTTTTGTTTGGCAAATGACCTGTCGATTGGTGGAACTATCTTTGAGCATAGAAAAATACATAAAACTACTTGGATTTCGCCATGTGGTAAGTATTGTAAACAGAAGGCATAGGGGTTATATGCAGGATGTTTGTGTAAGGAGGGGGTTCCGTCAGGGACGCTCCACAAGCGATCTTCTCACCTACCTTTCAGACTCCTGGTCATCCTCCTTTCGGGACTTTGGCGAAAGCTTTGCCATTGCACTTGACATCGCAAAGGCTTTCGATCGAGTCTGGCATAAATCTTTAATTTCCAAACTGCCCTCTTACGGTTTCTAGCCTTCTATTTGTGCCTTCATCTCTAGCTTCCTTTCTGGTCGTTCTACAGCCGCTGTTGTAGACGGCCATCGTTCTTCTCCTAGATCTATTAACAGTGGTGTTCCTCAGGGCTCTTTTCTATCACCAACCCTCTTCCTTTTATTCATCAATGACCTTCTAAGCTGTACATCTAACCGTATCCACTCATACGCTGATGACTCCACCCTTCACCTTTCCATTCGATTCCCGCAATGTCCATCTCAGCAGTTACTTCAGCAAACAAGGGATGAGGCTATGACACACCTAATGTCTGACTTGGCTCGTATCTCTGACTGGGGTAAAAATAATCTGGTTGTTTTTAATGCATCAAAGACTCAGTTTTTGCACCTGTCAACCCGACAAAATCTTCAACAGGTATACCCACTAATGTTTAATAATATTCAGCTTAATCCTGCATCATTCTTGAACATGCATGGGGTTTCATATACTCGGGACTTATCTTGGAAAGATCATATTCCATCTCTTGTAAAATCTGGTTCCAAGAGATTGGGTGTGCTATGCCGACTCCGTTCCTTTTTTACCGCTGCACAATTGTTGACTCTGTAGGGTTTTATCTGCCCCTGCGTGGAGTACAATTCTCATGTGTGGGAAGGCTCCCCACATACAGCTCTTCTCAATAGGTGGAATCAAAGGCTTTTCGCCTCATTAACTCTCCTCCTCTTACTGACTCCCTTCAACCTATGTCTCTCAGCCGCACTGTTGCATCTTTATCTCTTTTCTATCGCTACTTCAATGGTCACTGCTCCTCTGAACTGTCTGCATGCATTCCTCCACCTCTATGACGTTCGCTTAGCACCCGTCTAGCAGCAAACTCTCATCCCTTTTCTGTCCAACTCTCTAATGCAAGAGTTAACAGTTACTCCCAGTCCTTCATTTATGCAACAGGTCAACTCTGGAACTGTCTCCCTCTGTCTGTATTTCCTGCTTCCTATGATCTCCAGTCTTTCAAACGCAGTGTGTCCAGGCATCTCGAAATGATCGGATCTTGAATTTGGCTCTCTCTTGTATTTTGTTTTTCTCTTGGAAGGAACAGTTTTGCGGGCTCGTTGCCTTTGGTTCCTTCTTCCTCACATAAAAAAAAAAAAGGTAGTGATCATCAACTTGTGTCAAGGATTGAAATAAAACTTAAGAGAAACATTAATGGTAATTGTATAGAAGGTAATAAATATTATTTTGATGAGTTGAGAAACGATCAAACTAAGGAAGAGTTTCGGTGGGAATGTAGGAACCGGTACCTAGTCCCGCAGACTTTGATGGAATTTGAAGACAATGATAATAATCAAATGTGGAGAGAGGTGAAAGAGGTTTTGCATGAGAGTGCTAAGGTTACTATTAAGAAAAAAAGAAAGGCGAGAAAGAAAAAATGGATGTCAGATGAAACATGGGATGCTATTCAGAAAAGGAAAGAGGTGAAGTTCAGAAGTGAAGCACAACATGTTGATGGCCAGGTAGTTGTGGTTCTTAGAAAAAAATTCTGGAGTTTACATTCTGAAGTAAAATAGACTCGTTAGGCATAATAAGAGGAGGCTACGTGATGAAAAGACAATAAAGACAGAAACTGAGTAAAAATGACGATCAGAACACGAAAGCAGCATATCAGGGCATAAAGGAGTTAACTGGGACTGATAAGAGAAAGAAATACTTGTAAGAGATAGAAAAGGTAACTTGGTGAATAAAGATTACGATATAAAAGGAAGGTGGAAAGAGCATTTTGAATCTGCTATAAATAGACCAATCCCAGCGGAAAAGGACATTTTGCCAGCAGAGAGAGATTTGTATATAGAAACAAGGGATATAACCTTAGAACAGGCATCAAAATCTATAAAGGGATTAAAGAATTTTAAGGCCTCTGGAAAGGATGGAATATTTCCTGGAATGTTTAAGGTGGAAAATGATGAGTTAATGAATGCGCTTTTAAAACTTTTTAATGTGGCTTGGAATAATGGTGGAATTGCAGAAAAAGAGGAAAAATGGTGTGATTATAAAAATCCCCCCCCCCCCCACAAAAAAAGGGAGATTTAAGAATGTGTGGAAACTGGAGGGGGATAACTTTGACACCTGTAGTTGCAAAAGTCTTCTCCAAAATCTTGTTGGACAGAATAGAGCTAGTAATTGATGAAATTTTAAAAGAAGAACAAACGGAATTTAGAAGGGTAGAGGTTGTAATGATCAGACTGTTATTGTAAGGCATCTAATGCAACAAGCTAATGAGACGAAAATTCCACTTACTATGTGCTTTGTAGATTTTGAAAAGGCTTTTGATACTGTTCTATGTGGAGCTATGTTGAAAATTATAAGGTTCTGTGGTGTACCAGAAGAGATTGTAAATACAATTAGAAGCTTGCATGAAGGTACTTTCTGCAAGGTAATGGTGGGTGGTTCTTTGAGTGATCCGTTTGAAGTTAGGTCAAGAGTGATTGAATGACGAGTTCTTTCGCCTTTGTTGTTTGTTATGGTTATTGATTACGTTACGAGAAAGGTTGCAAGGAGAACAGATGCAGGAATTAACTGGAAAGAAGATAAGAGGCTGATGGATTTGGACTATGCTGAAGACACTGTAATGATATGCAGAAGTATTTACGAGATGCAGAGGGTGCTTGATTGTCTGATGGAGGAAGGAGAAAAAGTGGGATTGGTAATAACTTGTGGATAGACTGAAATTATTAATATGAACGTGGAGAACCAAATCGATTGTGTAATTGGGAATAATGTGGTGATAAATGTAGAAAATTTAGAAAAAACTGGGAAGGACTGTATCATCCAACGGATCATTAAGCAGTGAAATTGAGGAGAGAATTATACAGGCTTGGCAAACTATTGGAATGTTGAAATCTGTATGGAATAATAATATGCTTCCTGTTCATACCAAAAAAAAAAAAAAAAAAATACAAGTCCATGGTTAGAACAGTTTTAATTTATGGGCGAGTCATGGTGCAGTACAGCTGCAACAGATCAGAAAGTACAAGAATTTGAGAATAAAATACTGAGAAGGATTCTTGGGATAAAGTGGTAGGACAGAGTTACAAATGGAAGAGTAAAGGAAGTTACAAGAGTGGAACCAGTTGATGAATGTGACTGTCTCGCTGGAAATGGCTGTGGAACATACATAGAAAAGAAATCAGATTAATAGAGGATGTGACGGAGTGGACTGCTAGAGAAAGAAGAGGCCGAGGTAGGCCGAGGGAAACCTGGTTGAGGACAATGAAAAAAGGGAGAGGGAAGGAGTGTTGGTGGGATGTGGGACCTGAAGGTGACGGCAAGAGACAGATATTGGTGGAGAGTTCATCGAGGCCCTATGCATCCCGAAGGGTGCCACAGGAAATGATTGATAACTAATATCTCTTACTCCCCTCCCCCCCCTCTCTCTCTCTCTCTCTCTCTCTCTCATACGCTTTTACTTTTTCATTAACCCCTTTAGTACGAGGGTGTCTTAACTAACTTTCCCACCATGTAACCATCAATCAGTGTTACGCAGCCCAGAGAAAAATATCGTAGGGAAAAATTAATACTATCTCCCTTTCTTTTTTTTTTTTTTTTTTTCAGTACGATATCAGTGTTTTTTTCTGTATTATTCAGGTACCACAAATAAGTTTACTTTCCAACTACCGTCAAGCGATTTTATTTGGCCGAGGAGAGGCCTCGTGTTTGTCTATTGAAGGGATTTTTTTGTTTTTGTTTTTACAACAGCAGGGTTTTTATATTTACTTATCAAATGTAACTCTTTATCAAAAGGCCGGCACCTCGCCCTGTGAGTGACCGTTGATAAAAAAGAAAAAAAAAAGGATCTCCAGGCACTTTTTTTCCTGTCTAGTGACGGTCCTTCTTCTCTCAATAGTGAAATCAAAATTGCCACACACACACACACACACACACACACACACACACACACACACACATATACAGTATATATTGTTACGGAACAGCGAAAGATAATGTACACTTTAAGTGAGAATACTAAAAATCACTACTGTCCCGTAAAGTTCCAGGTTCAAAACAAAAGACTTAGGTAAAATTACAAGTTAAAGTTTAATGCTCAAACTAACAACAAAACATTCAAGACTCATAAGGATAATGTAATGGCAAAAAACAGGTTAAATATATGGTTAACTGCAATAGCCTCTATTAACACGAAATTAGCAAGAGTAAATTTATCTAAGTCAGCCCTGATAAAATGAAAATACACTTGGTAATGCTCAGTTGATGCAAGATAAATTATTACAGATACCAAATATTATCAAAAATGACAAAAAGGACCTTTACATAAATCACAAAAAAAAAACCTCACTAGGCCTAAGAATTAACCCTATGCTACACAGCCCAAAAAAAAAAAAAAAAATGCAATAACAGTTATACTCAAATTACACAGCTGCTAGATGGTTGGAGACTTCCTGAGCACTCACAACAATAACTGCACAGGGGAGGACAGAGATGTGAACAAAATGAGGAGCAGATCTAAGTGGCAATTAATGTAGAGACTTAGCTCATTATATAGGGGCCAGCAGAGCTTGATACAACTTGTAAGAAGGACGCGCAAATGAAGCCATGGGGACAAAGAGTTGACAATCCCGCTCTGAACAACAGAAAGAACGACTTACTCTGCTATAACGGTAGAAGGGGGGGGGAGTGAGGTAGAACACGCTCGTGATCAAACATGCAGCATACTGTACGTTAAAATTACACAAAGGATGATGAAATCATAGGCTATGTAACAATATATATATATATATATATATATATATATATATATATATATATATATATATATATATATATATATATATTCATTCATTCATTCATTGCCAGACCCCATGTATCCCAGACGGGGTGGCCAAGGGCTTAGAGTTAATTGTTTTACAGGAAGGGGCACTAATCCTTCACCAACCCCATTTTCCGAGAGAAAAAAAAAAAAACTACAAAATCATAGGAAAAAATCCAGTTTCATCAGATATACAGCAATTTTTACGAGCAATGCCTGCTTGCAATTGAAAAATGATGCATTCCACCCACCATTTCTGCAAATCGGTGTATATATATATATATATATATATATATATATATATATACACACCGATTGAAACTGGTTTTTTTCCCATGATTTCGTAGTTTTTTTGTTTTTTTTCTCGGAAAATGGACTGAAATTTCCCAGAATGGCTATTTTGCACTCAAGTATGCTACCCGAACAGGCAAACGATTATAGAGAAACATTTTTGTTATGTAAATCTACTGTATATAATTCATAAAGCTGCAACTATCGGTATCGTATTTAGTAACTGTTATCATTCCTAAGTCTCATCATATGCCGAATCCGTCGAGATTTCCAAGGGAACGAAGCCACATCGAATGCAAAAATGTCGATATGAAAATATAAGACGTGAATTTTGTGTAAGAAATGGTGTGTATCACTTAAAATTTTGTAAGAATACATTATCGTCTTAAGACACAGTATTATGTCCAGCTGAACGTTCCTGAATATCCTCTACTCTTTTTTCTTTCATTTTGAGAACTGTGTTCAGTAATTTCCTGCTTTTCGTTTTCTATGTTTTTGGCGTTTGGTCTCTTATCCCAACATAAAACAATGGACAACACAGGTCTCCTGAAACTGCAGGCAATATTTTCCATTACTTCCATAA
This sequence comes from Coenobita brevimanus, assembly GCF_032717465.1. Lineage (NCBI taxonomy): Eukaryota > Metazoa > Arthropoda > Malacostraca > Decapoda > Coenobitidae > Coenobita > Coenobita brevimanus. Next base: position 26,177,904 of record NC_136977.1, read on the forward strand.
TTATCGTCGTCGTCGTCGTCGGTGTCATTTTCTAGAATTTAGTCAGTTACAGAGAAGCTTTCACTGCCAGCCTACACCCCCTTTCCCACCAAAATAAGACTCCTCTTTCACTAGAGAGAGAGAGAGAGAGAGAGAGAGAGAGAGAATTTAGGTAAAGTTGCAATTAGGCTAAAATAATGTAAAAATACGCCCATTTGATGAAGCTCCCCCTCGTATATAAACGTCTCTGTTGACAAATATTAAGTCCTCCTACATACCATACACCCTTACATGTCACCACTTCGGCGCTAACACCCACCGTCATTATTGAATACATGCTAGGGCTGTCTCATACAGGACTGGTTTATTGGTATTAGCGGGGGTATTATTACGACATGTCGGAGGGTCTTCTGGTAGATCAATAAAGTCTGATTTAATGAATTTCAAATCCTTAAACTGTTCCCTGCCTCACCGGCAATTTTAATCTGAGTCCGGCAGGACTGCGGGCCACCTCTCTACAGACTGAGCCACCGTCTCCCCTATATATATATATATATATATATATATATATATATATATATAGAGAGAGAGAGAGAGAGAGAGAGAGAGAGAGAGAGAGAGAGAGAGAGACTCTGTGGTAAGTGGTAAAGTGTGCGTTGTCGTACACTGAAGGAGGGTTCGCGCCCCGCCAGGGTAATAAACTTTGGGAGCGTTCTTCTGGCCACTTACTGCATTGGCGGACACCAGGGGTGCTGTGGTTGAACCAGTGTCGCATACCGTAAAGTATGCTTGCATCCAGTCGGCTTGAGCGGGCCGATTACACTTGGTTCACAGATTACACACACATCCAAAGCCAGTCCAACACTACAATTACACTTACAAGCACTTCTCACGCTACATACAATCTCAGCCAGACAGTCTAAGCCACTTGGTAGAGATACATTGGCTGTATCGTCCTCGCTTCGGTTGGGATAGGCCGGTCCTGCAGTGGACACTCAAACGGCTGATATGATATATATATATATATATATATATATATATATATATATATATATATATATATATATATATATATATATATCCTTCCCATTCATAAAAAGGAGTATCACCTCTGTCAGACCTAGAACAAGAGCTACAGTAGGCTAAAAGTTGCGAGTGATATGACCAAGGTAATAATATCACAGTGGTGACGTGCATGTCCCTAATTTAGCTTGTTTATCTGGGTATTAGTCTTGCTTGTACTTCTGGCCCCCAGGTGTTTAAGAGAGAAGGTGAGTAAGACGAAAGGGGAAGAATGGGAGAGAGAAGAGGGAGAGGTGGAGAGTTGGGGTAAGGAAAGTGAGAGGATGCAAGAGCTGGAGAGAGAGGAGATAGAGAGAGTAAGATGAAGAAGCGAGTAAGAGAGAGTAGGAGAGCTGAGAGTGAAAAAAAAGGGGGGGGGGAGAGAGGAGGAGTAGGAGAGTTGGTAGTTAAAAAAAAAAAACAGTATAAGGGAGAGAATGGGAGAGAGTTAAAAAAGGAGAAAGCGTTAAGATGAGGGAGAGGAAAGGAAATATAAAGAGCTGGAGGAAATAAGAGTGGGTATTTGGCTATACCCTCCCTCAATGCAGATATCACTCCTTGTACACTCTGATACATCTCACCACAAAGACCCATATGTTATTATATACCATGGCCAGTATTAATGTGAGTTGAAAAGGTCCCCAAGTACCTCTTTTTAATTTATTTATTTTTGCATTTAGCGCGTTGTTAGCTACCTCAGCTGCCAATAATGCAGACTATGCACTGTGATATTCTTAGATTTATCTGCAAAGTGGTACAATATTTGACAATGAAATACAATAGAAGAATGTGTTTAGCTCATTATAAAAAAGAAAAAAAAATCCTGAACTAAAAATGTCTATGTTGCTCTTACTCTAACCTGGCCTGAAACTGTCTTCTCTCCTTCTCAAATGCCGAGTTTTAAACATTTTTAGCACTAATATATGACGCTAATAACGATGAAGTGCTATGGAAATAATATTTAGTTGAAGTATTGTCTTTTTCTTCCACTGACTGACATGAAATAAGTTCCAGAAGGACGAAAATCTGGGCTAGGTTAAAATAAAAGAGTATAATGATAACCAGTGTAAAAAATTAAAGGTTTCTCACTTTCTGAAATGGTGAGTGGAGACATTTTTTTGCCCACAGTGAACGGAATATCGCTAAGCTGAGCAGAATCATGAGGCTGTAGTAAGAATGAATATTTAATTTTCTTACTTACTGGTATGGTCAAAACAATGACTAAGGGAGAGGCGCCAGAGAGCCTTGCAAGACCATTACCCCTTGACCTGACCTTTTGTGAGTGACCTGTGGAAAGTGGGGAAGGAGGTGGATGGGAGGGTCGGGTGAGTAATCAAGAAAAGGTGAATTGAGGGTGGAAGGGAGAGTGGGAAGGGACTTTTGAGAAAGGGATGAGGCCGGGGATTTGGGTGGGACGGGTGTAGTGGGTAGGTGATAGGGTTATCTAAAACAAGGCGAGGAGAAGAGGGAAGGGATTTGGGTGTGTGGGTGTGGTGGTGGTGATGGGGAATTCAAATCGAGGTGCATCTGGGGCATGGTGATGGAGGGAAGAATACAATAGGTAGATGGGCGGGGTGGAGAAGTAAAACAGAGTGCAGAGGAGAGTGAGGAGAGGGAAATCAGGTTTGGGAGTGCCGGGGAATGGGATAAAAGATCAAGCACTTTCAAAATGGGTACTCCTGGGCGGGAATGAAAACAAGCTTCGCCTTAGCTGGGTCGCAGCCGAGAAGAAAATAAGAGCTATAAGTACAGCAAATATCCCTGAATTTACGACCTGAGCAAGCCTGGTTCCTTAGACTGAAAGTTTGATTTACGGGAGAGAGTAGATTTTTCCCTCGTAACCGTTTCAGTTCAATGACTTTTTTTCTTTTTGGTATATCCAGACGATTTTATTGAGTTTAGAAGACGTAATGTGAACCGGGAGGATTATAGTCTCCCTCCGTAGTACAAGTTTTTCCCAAGCTGTATAAAACTGCCTGAAGGTAGGAAGAACACACACACAAAAAAAAAAAGTCAGAGGAGTGGAAGAGTTAAGTGCACATTATTATTTTCTGAGTGAACTAACAGGCAGAAAATTAGTGTTAATATATTTTGGCTGACGTCAGGATGAGCCTAAGAGAAGAAGCTGTGTAGAGCCGCCAGGTCCAGTGAAGTACACGCCTGACTGGGTAATGACCAGAGCGATTACATGCTCCTGATTGGCAACCTTGCCCTGGGTAAATGGTTCAGGGGTGAGTGGAGTGCGGTGCAGTAGCTGACGCTCTGGACGGCGGCTGAGTATGCTTGGGTAGATTAAGACAAACTATAGAGCGTTTACTTTATCCAGGAAAAAAAAAAAATGCTAGTCCTTTCTGGCAAGTTTCGGCAGACTAGAGTGTTGTTTTGACTATACTCCATTTCACCGAGCCTGGCACCATCAGTGATGTCCTCAACACCTGTAGCACTGATAAAAGTCCTTGGGTCTGGATGTACCTTTTTGTATTGCCTTTTGATAGTGGTTCTCAAGGTAATAAACAGAGGTTTACCTAGTGCTGAGGATTTACATCAACGCTACAGGCGTTGAGGACATCACTGATGGTGCCAGACTCGGTGAAACGGAGTATAGTAACCACTCAGACTCATTGCTACCTCATACCTAGTGTATATCATCAAATTTTATGTTACCACGACGTAGTTCTGTCATATGAAACAAACTGACTGTAATTGTGGATATTGGGGTAGATTTACATGATGACATTTATTATTCTTCATATAAAACTTAACACTAGAGGGAAAGGGATCAAGGAGTCATATTGATGTTTTATTTTGTTACCGCAAGACGATTTTATTCAGCTAACGGAAACGCCAGCCCGTGGAAGGATTCAATATATTTCACATATTAACGTACGACAATTTAACTCAGGTCTACAATTTGTTATTATGATGACAAGGGACAATGGAAGTAACCACCCTGTTTTCTTTTTTTCCTTGTTTCTTGCAAATGCTACTCATGGTTACAGAGGGAAGTTGATCCTAAGTTTGTGAATCAGCGTCCTGACTTTGATGTTTACGTAAAATGAGTGGATTGCGAGACTGATTTGCGATAAATATTGTGAATGTCTCCTGGATTCAGCGGATGAGGGTTACTACATCTTCACGTTTTCATTGGGCCATAAGTAATATCGTTTATTGTGGTAATTGATGGACTTTTTTTTTTCTTTTTTTTTTTTTTTTAGCTTAGGAGTGACCTCTCATGAGTTAAGCGTTAACACCTAAAGTCCTATGATCGTTACGTGGTTTGATCGCCTGGCGAATGAAGTGACTGCATGGGTTAGCATATGAAGTGTTTAGATGGTTTATATTTTTTATGCTCCTTAACTGCAATGTACGGCCTTTGTATGTTATTCAGGATAAAGTCAGATGATATTTTTCACATCAGACAAACCTACGCAATCAAATATTTGAAATTACGAACGATGTACTCCTTGGCCGAGAATTAAATACCTCATATTGTGTTCCAGCTTACGTCAGACTACTGTATATTACTTAGCTTATGCATCAGAAACACATCAATCACGGATTCAGTACGAGGACATCATATTTATGGAATTCTGGTTATTTCCCTACGATTCTGTTCAACTTAGCAAACACCACACATATTTTGAAGGGGTCAGAGAAGGCTGTATCTGACCCCTACAGTTTAAAAAGCTGAAAATAATCGTCTGTGCGGTAGCAGGAATAAGATTAAAATAATGTGTTCGTAGTGAATAGGATGAAATCCATAATTTAAGTTATCAGATATTTTCTTATTTATCGTATCTTTGCCTCATTACTCACGCTAGTTTAGTTTCGAGGTGCTTGGTAGCATGATTGAGTTATTATAAAAACATGAACAAACCCATCTTGAACGATCTAAAGCCAAGAGTTCTATCTGCTGTTATATCATTCCTTAAATTTAACACGTCACTTCCTAAAGGCCTTCCCCGTTTAAACTTACCCGTTACAACCTCCACTCTAACAGTCGGGATATTCCTCGTATTCACTGTTATTTCAACTAACGCCAGACGATTTCATTCAGCTGAGAGTGAGTCGGAGGAGCCAGGGGGTGTTATGATCAGAGAGAATAAGTCAGTTTACGTTAACAACTGCTTATCAAACTGAACGACAGCACGATCAGCCATCAGAGTAAATGGTTTGCACTTCTTTAGATCAGATACAATGGTGTTACTGCTGGAACTGAAATTGGATGATCAGATGCGATGGTTTTACTGCTGAAAATCAAGTAGGAAGGGTTTATGGCTGGGAATCCTTCGTCCACGGAACTTCCTACAGGGATGCTGCTCCAGGGAAGTGGTGGGTAGATATAGTGTCGATAAATAGACATATGGTAGATAAATAGATAGATAGATAGATAGGTAGGCAGATAGATGGACAGGCAGATAACAGAAAAATAGAATGATCAGATATATTGATAGATGGAGATGCAGATAAGCAGATAAAAAGAGAGATCACACAACACAACTCTCGATGAGCAGAAAGGCTTTAAGAGTTGTCAGACCAAACTACCATACATATACCGATGCTAGGTGATCACATAGACAGGTGGGTAAATAGACAGATAGATTGACAGGTAGGTAGGTAGGTAGATGGACAGAAGTGCATAGACAGATACGCAGACAAATGAAACAAAACAGCTTTATTTCTTTACAGTGGACAGAAATTTCATCCACTGGTTATTTGACGGAACCACCTCACGCCCACCCAGCTATCGAACTGAATGGTTGCATGACCGATTATCGACTGAGATGGCTGCATGACGCTCCTCTTATTAGGCTGGCAAACTGCTTGCCTGTCCTTGAAAAACTGATAAGTAGGTAGGTACAGTAGGTACGTAGGTAGGCAATTAGATATTCAGACAACGATGAATACAGATAAACACATATACTGATAGTATGATAAACGGATAGGTAGATAGTGATTAACTGAATGAGTAATTGATTAGTTGATTGACTGATGATTGATAGGCGGTGGATAGATTTCGATATATAGACAAGAAAAGTAGAAAAAAAGATATATACTTAAACATATTGCAGATAGATACATGTTGGTAGGTGGTTAGATACTGGTAGATTGATATAAAGAAAGGTAAGGTAGGAAGAATATGTAAATTTACACATAATTTAGACAAAGAAAGATAAGTTGACAGACTGACCGATTATGGAGTGAGATGGCTGCTTGGCGTGCACTAGGGTCCCTGTTCAAGCTCAAAAAGAAGGTCCCTAACGTCTCTTCCTGAGCAGTTTATTTTTGAACATGGTAAATATCCTTATACGTTATATTTGAAGGATTTATTAAATACATAAGGGGGCAGTAAGGTGTTATAAGCAAAACAATTCGTTTAGGAAAAGGTATCAGGCAGCATGATCAGACCTGGAGAGTTTGAAGCTGCTTGATTACTGATTAACTTTAGATGACGGCATGACGCAAGATTATGGCTGGATTAAGGTTCAGCATGTCAAGAGAGATTAAGGACGGGTTCACACATTTTATGAGAGCTTTATTGCAGTGAAATTTGTGTTTTTATTATCTCTACTATCACACAGTTTTATTCGTGAGATGACAAATAATGCCTTTATACTAATGGGTTTAGCGGAGGTCGTTTCTGAAAGGATAATGGAAGTTTGCCTCGTGTTGAAATAGTTAAAAGAATTGTTCCTAACCCTTTCACCACATGAAGTTCTTTCCAAGGTGAACAAAATCAAGTGATTATAGAAAAAAAAAAAAAGTGAGAGAGGTTATGGAGAATAAATCTCAACCAGCAACCCATGACATTTCTTCTTTAGAAAATGAATTCGTCTGGAGGTAGCAAAGTAAATTTAAAAAGACGTAATCGAAGTGAAGGGGTAATGTCGATATTCTAATCTACCAACTTTACTTCTACCTTCATTCGACGGGTCCTTCCTGAAATGAATAATATCGTTGGATGACAGGAAGAAGTAATATTAAAAAGACATCATGATACTGACAGAGATATTATAAGTCTGGGCTGAAAATCACATACTTGCCAGAAGAAAAAGTGTGCAAAAATAAAATTATGAAATGCGACAGGAAATTCAGGTTCAGTGGAAAGAGAGGAATTTGGCTCGGCTGTGAAATTGGAGGGACTTGTTTTTTCCCCTTTTTCCTCCCTTTCTTTTTTTTCTCTCTCTCTTTCTCTTTCGGTTCACCTCTCGATCTGCCTCATTACCAGTCCTTGAGATTAGGGTGTTGGGGCAATTACTGAAACAGGTTAAAGTGAACCAGTTATTATCCACCCCGATATCTAGCAGTTTTAAAGTGAGCAGCTTCGTACCTCCTGTGTAACGGGTAAGAGGAGGAAGACAGTTCATTCGTAAGTTATAGTTTTTTCACACCCTCTCCCTCAATCCCTGGGTTATTATTAGCAGTAGCTGCAACCCCAGGCTCATCTGAACGTGAACCCGGTGGATTGCATACCGAAACTGTCCTTCTTTCATGGGCCAACATCTTCCTTTGGGATGGGGAAGGGATTGAAGAAAGTTTGATTAGACGGACACTTCCACCTCCAGGCTATATCGATGCCACCACGTGTAGGCGTCCCTCTTCAGTACCTCCATTTTTAGGGTGAAGGGTAAATGTTGCGTTGGGTTTCTCACCAAATGTTTGGAAATTCAGATCTTTCATCGATTTCACGAGTAACAAAATCATTGTGACCCTTCCTTGTGTAGGCCAGCAAAACTTCGAACTACTACCTTAAGCTGATTGTGGAGAATGGTATTGAACGTAGTGGAAAACGGCGAGAGAGAAAGATGGTTCAAAGAGAAGAGGGGATGGTAGGAAGCAGAAGGAGAGGGAGGGGGAGAGGGGGAGTAACGAGAAGAGAATAGGTAGAGGTGAAGGGGAGGAAAAGGAGGAAAAGAAAATGTCCTGAGAGGAACGAAAAGAGGGAGGAGAAAGGAGACTGGGAGAGGAGGGGGAAGTGTAGGAAAAAGCGGAGAAGTGAAATAAGGAGGAATGGAGAGGAGAGGTAACTGGGATGACCAGGACTTGAAAAATCAGAATAATTTCAAGGACAATAAATGTGTATCCCTCGAATCTTTCTTTTCTCTCTCTTTCGTTGTTTCCGCCTCTGTTCCCCTACTGGTCCGTATCTGTCTGTCTTTTCATGTATAAACTGAATGAGTAACTTGATGTAAAGATATAAAGATAAACTACAGTAGGTAGAGAGATAGATGATTTTTTTTTTATCTCGTTGTTTATGTAGAATTATCTATTTGTTTGCCCACCTTTCTTAACATCAAGCATTCTACCTGATTATCAGCTGTATCTGTCTTCTTTCCCATTTTATTCTACTTTACTGAGCAAGATAATGTGTAATATTTACCCAGTCCATTTCAATTCTTCTGTGTGTGTGTGTGTGTGTGTGTGTGTGTGTGTGTGTGTGTGTGTGTGTGTGTGTGTGTGTGTGTGTGTGTGTGTGTGTGTGTGCGTGCGTGCTTGCGAGCGTGTGGTCGTATGTGCGTGCATTAGCATGCTCGCGTCTGCATGCGTTTTTCTACCAGCATATACTAGGGCGTGATTTTCTTTATTTACATGCAGTATGTGTGTACTGTATGTTTGTGTGCTTACGTGCATAGGTTATGTATGTGCACTGTAATTATCTTCATGTGTGGGTATGCGAATGTGTGTGCGCGAATACTTGCATGTGTGTGTGTGTGTGTGTGTGTGTGTGTGTGTGTGTGTGTGTGTGTGTGTGTGTGTGTGTGTGTGTGTGTGTGTGTGTGTGTGTGTGTGTGTGTGTGTGTGTGTGTGTGTATGCGTGCGTGCGCGCGCGCGCATGCGAAGCTACCGTGGGAGAGTATGTAGAAGTTGGGTAAATAGTGGAGGTGGAATGTAGGAGAGAGAGAGAGAGAGAGAGAGAGAGAGAGAGAGAGAGAGAGAGAGAGAGAGAGAGAGAGAAACTGAAAAGGAGAGCAGACGCCAGTGTATGATGAATGCCGTGTGTATGATAATGTCACCCTCCAGTGTGTACAATTACCCTGTGCCAGATTACAAAGGCATCGGTACAACCATCCCATCCCGTGATTTGGGTGTGAGTGTTCTCCGCCATTCTGTACCCCCAACCCTTACATACTAATCCCTCTCTCCACTTCCATTCCCTCCTCCCCACTTTCACTCCCTGCTCTACTTTTCCTCTTCACTCCTCTCCCTCTCCCAAGTCCTTTACTCCACCACCTCCCTCGTATTTCTATTATCCTCTTACTCCCTCTCCCCGACACACCCCTCTGCACCTCTCCCTTTCCCCATTTCTTGCATTTTGTCTCTACCCCGGTTTCTCCCCTCCACCACTCTTTTCCCTTCACACACCACGGCTGCTATTTCCTGAACGAACTGTAATAGCACAAGATTTAAAGTATTCCTAAGCATCTACTTCTTATTTTGTTTTTCGTAGCATGCTTCCATTTTTTGGCTCAGCATCTGAGATACAGACGCTCTTTTACCTTCTTGATTTGCTATCCGTTTCTTTGATACATGAATAATGGTCATAGGCTACCGTAAAGTAACAGAAGGACTACTGTTTCTTATGTCTGCGCTCCTTTGTATTCCAACGGTACCAGAGGAGGATTGCATCTGTGTCGTCCTTTCTCCTTGTTCTCATATCCTCAGTCAAAGAGTCTTACTGTACTCGATGCAATCCCCTGTAATCGTGCGAAATTAAATGAGCGAGATGATGGTGATACTGGAGATGATCATTTAGGGAAGCTGTTCTGATAACATAAAGGCATAACACCATTATTGTTACTCGTACATGTCTACTCTCTGCACACATTCAGATTGCAAATATTACTATCATGTTTAGTGGTCTTTCTGACCACTACTTGGTGGTGGCCAGAATTAGGATTGAAGTAAGATGGAGGAATAGAAGAAGGGAAAGACGAGAGGAAGGAGTAGTTGCAAGGAGAGTGGAAAGGTTACAAGAGGATGAGAAAAAGGCAGAGTATAAGAGAGAAGTAGAGGAACGATTGGGCAAATATGAATTGGAGCAGATGGGAGACGTGGAAGGTGTGTGTAGGATATTTACAGAAGAAATATGTGCAGCATGTGATGTGGTGTGTGGAAGGAAGAGAAGACGGAGGGGGCTGCAAGGAACAGCGTGGTGGACTGAAGAGCTGAGACATGCTGTGGCACGAAAGAAGAAAGCATACAATGAATGGATGAGAAATAGGGGCGTGGAAGAAGTTGAGAGGCAGATGAGAGAGTTATATGTAGAAAGAAAGAGAGAGGTGAAAAGATGAGTAAGAGAGAGTAAGAAGAGAGTGGATGAGGAATTTGGAAGGAATTTCAGTGTAAAGTGGAGGGACTGTAAGAAAATGTTCTGGAAAGAGGTGAAAAGAGTAAGACAGGGTGGAAGTGAAGTTAGCAGGGGAGTGAAAGATAAAAATGGTAGATTACTAGTGGAAAAGGGAGAAAAAGTGAGCAGATGGAGAGAATACTTTAAGGAATTGTTGAACATAGTGGATGAAAGTAATGCGAGTATAAGTGGCTGGGGAATGGCTGGGAGAAGGAGGGAGGTGAGAAGACAGGAAGAAATCAGTAGGATAGAAGTTGTGGAAGCAATGAAGAAAGTTAAATCGGGGAAAGCCCCAGGAATTCATGGAGTGTGTGGTGAAATGCTGAAGCATGGGGGAGAGATAGTAATAGAATGGATGTGGAAGATATGCAGATTGGCCTGGGAGGAAGGTAGAGTCCCGGAGGATTGGAAGTCAGGTATAATTATTCCCTTGTACAAAGGAAAAGGGGAAAAAGAAGTTTGTGGTAATCATAGGGCATTTGTCTTCTTAGTATAATAGGAAAAGTGTATGGTAGGATACTTATTGACAGAGTTAGAGAAAGAATAGAGAAATTAGTTGGAGAAGAACAGGGAGGCTTTAGGAAGGGAAGTGGTTGTGTAGATCAGATATTCATTCTTAGATCTTTAGTGGAAAAGTTTCTAGAGAAGGGAAAGAAGTTGTATGCGGCTTTCACGGATTTGGAGAAAGCATATGACAGGGTGGATAAACAAGGATTGTGGAAAGTGTTAAGAATATATGGAGTAAATGGGAAGTTGTTGAATGCTGTGCAGAATATGTATGATGGTGCTAAGGCTGCAGTGCGTGTGGATGGTGAACTATGTGAATTTTTCTCTTTGAAAGTTGGGTTGAAACAGGGGTGTGTCATGTCTCCATGGTTGTTCAATCTGTACATGGATGGGGTAATAAAAGAGGTACAAGGTAGGGTAGTGGATGTTGGAGTGGACCTGGTGAGAGAGGATAGTGTTTGGAAACTCCCTGTACTGTTGTTTGCAGATGATACTGTGTTGTTGAGTGAAGACGAAGGGGAGCTGCAAGGCTTGGTGGATGAGTTTGGGAGAGTGTGTAAGAAACGGAATCTAAAGGTGAATGTAGGGAAGAGTAAAGTGATGGTCTTTGAGAGAGGTGAAGTCAGTGAATGTACAGCGAGGTTGGATGGTGAGGAATTGGAAAATGTGAGTACGTTTAAGTACTTGGGTAGTGTTATGAGTAAGGATGGAGGTTTGGAGGGTGAAGTGCTTGAAAGGGTACATCAGGGAAGAAAGGTTGCTGGTTCTTTGAAAGCAGTGATAAGAAACAGGGAAGTGAGCATGGAAGTGAAAAAGTTACTGCATGACAGTATTGTGATACCAACTCTAACGTATGGTAGTGAAGCTTGGACGTTGTGGGAAGGACACAAGTCAAGAGTGAGAGCAGTGGAAATGAGTTATTTAAGAGGAGCCTGTGGAGTCACATGGAGAGACAGGCTGACGAATGAGGATATAAAGGAGCGTTGTGGTGTTGATGTGGATGTGATAGGAAGCGTTATAAGGAACACACTGAGGTGGTTTAGCCATGTGGAGAGGATGGAGGGTGAAAGACTGATGAAGAGAGTGTATATGAGTGAGGTGGAGGGGGGAAGAGGGAGAGGGAGGCCGAGGATGAGATGGAGGGATTGGGTGGAGAGGTATATGAGAGAGGGGTGTGTGAGTTGGGAGCAGGGCAGTGAAATGGCGGGGGATTGGGCGACTTGGAGGCGATTTGTTTGTGGCCACCCCAAACGGGATTGAGGCGTCTGGCAATAGATAGATAGATGTTTAGTTTGTACCTAAGTCACTTCTGCTGGTTCCACCTTACTTGAAGCCTGCTAATTCTTTTCCCTTCCTTCTCCTATCTTCTTCACCCTCATCTCTTATATTTCTCCCTCTTTCCCTCTCACTTTTCTCCTTTACTCCTTGCCTACCATTCCTTTCCTCATCATCCACCTCTTATCTCATCCTATTCTCCATTTTTCCTTCTCCTTTTCCCCAATTTTTCCCTTCATTCTCTTCTTCCATCCCTTCCTCCTCTCCCCCTCTCCATTGCTGTCCTTCACCTTCATTCATTTTGTCCTCTTCTCTCCCTATCGTCCTTCCCTCCCCCCCCCCACTTATTTCCTTTTTTCTCTCTCCTCAAAGTTTTTCCTTACACTCGCATTCCGCCTCTCCCCAGCCTTCCTGCACCTCCAAGATGAGGCAATGTGGAGGTGATGGGATGGTGGTTGTGGGGTCAGAGCTTCCTTCATGTAACCGTAATGACCGCCCTAGCCAGTGCCCTTCTCAAAAACCTGTTACAGCTTCACCCACAGTGAATGTCTTTTTCTTTATTTTTTAAACACTCCCTCCTTCTTTGCTAAGCCATCGTCTTTTCTAGTAATTTTACCTGGACCACTTCCTTACCTGCTTACCTTTGCAATTCGACATTTCAACGATCATTCACTTTTTTTTTTTTTTCCAACACTCTCGCTTTCATTAAGTCATCTTTCTTAGTTTTTCACCAAACCCTCTTCCTTGCCTGTCTGCACATTCACTCGCTCATCTTCACTAAGCTGCCAACCTCCTCTTTATTCCTTTCCTCTCATCTCATCTACGTGTGTGTCTTCACTAGGCATGCATCTTTTTTTCTTCCATTTTTCTTCTTCACGCCATTTTCCTTGTTTATTTTGCATTCTCACCAAACTATTACCCTTCCTCTCGTCCCTTTCATCTTTTGTTACATCTTAACCAAACCTTCTCACTCCTTCCTTCCTTCCTTCCTCTCTTTCTTTTCACCTACCTTTGCGTCTTTTCGCCTCATCATCATCAATCTCTTATTACCCTTCCCGGGAGGAGTGTTTGGTCGAGTTTGTTTGTTTGCTTCTTTGATTGTTAGCAGCATAACGGAAAAGCGGCTGAATGAAAGTACATGAAACTATCAGGATATGTGGGTATTGGTCCCCAAAGAAGGTTATTAAATTTTGGAGGTAATCGAGTGACCTTGAAAGGTCAAAATTGAAGTCACGGATTTTCAGAGGGCTATGACTTGAAACCAGTTGAAGACAGATATATTTGCTATTAGGAACATACAGAAACTCATAATATGGGGCTTTCATTTGGCACCAAGGCTTTTGACCTTGAATGGCCTTGAAAGGTCAAACTCAAAGTCACTGACGTTAAGAGGGCTATAACTCGAAAATGGTTGAAGATAGAGATATTTACCATTATCAATATATCGGTAATTCCATATGGGTTTTTAATTGTTACTTTGACCTTTGACCGTAAGTGACTTTGAAAGGTCGAACTCAAGGTCACGGATATTCAGGGGGAGTACTCGAAACTCGTTGAAGATATTTACTATTACCAAGATTTAGGAAGTCTCATATGGGCTTTCATTTGGCACCATGTCCTTTGACCTAGTGTAACCTTGAAAGGTCAGACGCAAGATCACGATTTTCAGGGGGCGTAACTTGAAAACATTTGAGCCACTACCTCAGACTTTAACCCATTTACTGCCAGGGTTCCTGTGTGAGGGAGTGTGCTGAAAGGGTACTAAGCGTACTGCCCTCCGCCTCTCGGCTCGTAGTAGCGAAACTCATAGGTTCCTGCCCCGAGGTTTCCTTCTTCATTAACTTATGAAAATGACCAGTTCTGTCCTGTATTGAGGACGCTGGGAGCAAATGGGTTAATTTTGTACTTGCTCCAATTGCAGAAACGAGTCAGTATTTAACAACTATAAAATACTGCTGTCTGGCGAAGTTAGTTGTGCCTGGCACCACTTGTCTAAACTCGTTTCATTTAAACTCGTTTCCTCCAACTGCACATTCCCCCCTCCTTTCTCTCTCTCTCTCTCTCTCTCTCTCTCTCTCTCTCTCTCATCCATATTTCCCTGCTTTCTGTCCTCTTCAGTTTCCCATCCTGTGCCTCCGCCTCATCCGTGATCCATTGCTCTCTTGCACTGTTAACCCCAACTCGATATGCACGTTCGTTTTCTGCTTTTGTTTCCTCTTCCAGTCCTACACCCTTTCATCATCATCATCGTCGTCTCCTTTTCTTTTCCTTCACGCTCATTCTAATCTTCATTCATGTTCTCTGTTGTTGTTATTGTTATTTTGTTGGTCTGGTTCTAGATATTGTTATTATTATTATTATTATTATTATTATTACTATTATTTTATTATTATTATTTTTATTTTTATTATTATTATTATTATTATTATTATTATTATTATTATTATTATTATTACTATTATTATTTTATTATTATTATTTTTACTTTTATTATTATTATTATTATTATTATTATTATTATTATTATTATTGTCATATATGTTATAACCCTTTCTTTCTAGTTCTCCCCTGTTGCAATATTTTTATATCTTTTCTTTTTCTATTCTTCCTTTTCGTATCTGTCTTTCCATGTAATCCCTGTAATATTCGTCGCCATTCGTCTTCGTTCTCATTTCTCGTGCGCAGTTTTCCCCAGTCCTTCATCGCCTCTCACTTTACTCGGTTATCTTACTCTTCTGTCGTTTGTTTTACTCGTTTTTTCTCTCTTATTTCTTACATCCTTTTGTCTCACTCATTGTCTTCTCTTCCTCTTACGTTTCCCCTTTTGTCTCTTGTATCACTCTTTTCTCACTTTTCCTTATTCCTTTCTCTCCTCCTCCTCCTCCTCCTCCTCCTCCTCCTGCTATTACTACTACTACTACTACTACTACTACTGCTGTCCATCCCCTTTTATTTTTCATTGTTTCTTCCTCCAAGTTCCCGCATTTGTTCTTCCTTCTTCCTTCTTTCTTACCATTTCCCTTTGCTACCTCCTTTTTCCCTCCCACCCTTGCCATCTCTTTGCCTAATGTTCTTCATCTACTGTCTTTCTTCATCACCTTCCTTTCCTTTATCACCTTGTCTTTACTATCCCATCACATTTATTTCCTTTTTTTTACTCTCTCTTTTTCTCCCTGTCCTCTCCCTTCCCATCCCCTGTCTCCCCATCCCCCACTCCTCTCCTCATAATTTTTTCACGGTGGTAGAATGAGTCTCCTTTCCCCTTATTTTATACTGGAAGTGAAACCAACCATTCTCTTTCCTAATTTGTCTCTTCTCTCCCCACCTTCTCTTCATTACCATCAGTCTCTCTCTCTCTCTCTCTCTCTCTCTCCCTATCTTCCCTTCCTGCTCACCTGTCTCTTTCTTTCATCTCTCCAAATCTTCTCTTTATTCCCACTCATTTTGAAAGTGAAACCAACTCTTCACATTCCCCCCCTCCTCCCTTTCTCTCTCTCTCTCTCTCTCTCTCTCTCTTCTCTCCCAGCTTCTCTTCATGCCCACCTATCTCTCCTCTCCCCTTACCTCCTCCTTCCTCTCTCCCAGTCCTCCCACTTCATTCCATATCTCTGCTTATTCATTTTTCATTTCCTCTCCTTCCTAGCTCCTCTTTTTGCATATCTGGTAAATTTCCCTATTAATCCTTCTGTTTTCTTTCCCTCCTTCCCATCTCGTCTCATTTCTCTCTTGCCACCCCAGTCTCACCCCTTCCTCTCTCTCTCTCTCTCTCCTCATTTGTCTTCTTTCCTCCCACCCTTCGTCCTATCTCATCATCATCCTCTCTTCTTCCTCTGTCTTTCTTCTTCCTTCACATCCCCCCCCCCTCTTCCGTCTTATATTCCTTTGCCCTTTCCCGTATTCCTTCGTGAAAGTGGAACCAACCTCCTTCTCTCCCAGTTTTTCTTTCATCACGAAATTGACATGAGAGAGAGAGAGAGAGAGAGAGAGAGAGAGAGACGGGGAGGGGGGATAGGAACGAAGGAAGGAGAGAAAAAGATACAGAAACACAAAGAAAGGAAAGATGAGACATTAGCGTGGGAATGCGAAAAAGAGGAACAAGTGTGGAGTTACAGGTGTCGTGGGAAAATGTACACTTGTTGCTAAAATGTACACTTGTAACTAGTGCAAATTACAGGTGTAGACAGGTGACAGACTTGTAGGTAGGTGAGTGGCAGTGTGGGAAACGAGAGGGTTAGTGGCGAGGGTGGAGGTGATGGTGTATGAGTGTGAGTTAATGATTGGGCAGGGAACTGCACACACACACACACACACACACACACACACACACACACACACACACACACACACACACACACACACACACACACACACACACACACACACACACACACACACACACACACACACACACACACACACACACACACACACACACACACACACACACACACACACACACACACACAGAGAGAGAGAGAGAGACTGTAACAAACTGAGAGTGAGGATGATGGAACATTTGAAAGTACGAGTGATAGTAAGAATGACATTGTGTGTACGTTGGACCAAGCAGACAGGCCACCCACATCTCGCAGTGTGAATTTCGGCAGCATGAGAGACAGCGTGAAATCAGAATTGCCTCGTAAAACGTCCCATGGGCGAGAAGAAACTCACTGGTAGCGAGGCATTAGTGGGGCGGAGGCACTAGCGATAATGTGATGACCTGGCGAGATGAGTGATGCAGGGTTGGTGTTGGTATATTTGAGGACGTGTGTGTGTGTGTGTGTGTGTGTGTGTGTGTGTGTGTGTGTGATTTGCGAGGTGTTGAGATGTGGATGAGTTAAATTTGTATGCAGATGGTATAGATGTGGTTTGCTGGTATATTATGAAGGTCGATTTAAGAGTGTCTGTGCGTGTGCTTCGGTATACAATAGTGTGTGAGATACTTTGTAAGATGTGGACTGATTAGCAAAGTGTCTCGTGAAGGAACTATTTGAGCAGGTTATGTAGCAGTTAGAATCTCTTGTTATTGCTGCATTGTTAAGGCAGATAGTGGTGTCTTGTTGTGTGGGTGGGGTTGTGGGTGTGTGTAGGTGTTGGTGTTTGCAGGTGTAGGTATGTGAAGGTGTTGGTGCGTGCAGGTATAGGTGTTTGCAATGTAGATATGTATATGTATGAGTGTTTGGTGTAGGTGTTTGCGGGTGTGGATGTGTGTGCAGTTATGGCTGTATGCAGTTGTGGATGTGTGTAAGAGTGGATATGTGCAGGTGTTTATGTGTGCCAGTATGGACATGGGAATATTCTTTTACGCATCCAACTCTGATAAAAACTAGGAAGCCCATTACCGAGGTCTAATAACACAACTGCAGCACACCAACAAACTACTAATCCCAACTTCCTTCAAGAGTCACACTCAGGGCATGGTGGAAATGTAAAGTCAGAAGTGTATATTATGAGAGACATGTAAACAAAAAGTATGAGAAAAGTCACGACATTTTATGAAGACTAGTATACGACTTTGCCGATGGAGGTGAGATGTAGTGTGAGAGGCCATTGTTTTTGGACTAACTGAGAACTTAAGGGTTGGAATGTGCGTTTTGAGGTGAATAAGCAGATGGTATGAGTCTTAGAAATGAGAACTGTTATGAAGGCCAATGTGTATAAGATATGCGTGGCCTTTCTACGTGGACAGGATGGGAATGTAAAGGGAGGAGTGTTAGGAATGTCTACTCTTAGATGTGTAAGCAGTTGGTATGAGTTTTGAAAGCTTTGGCATGTTATTAGGAGAGGCATTGATGAATGGAAGTGGCACGAGAGGTCCTTTCCCGTGGACTGGATAAGAATATGAAGTGAGGAATATCTGTTATCAGGTGGGTAACCAGATGGTGTGATGGTGTGAGGGTCAGAATTGCTGTAATATTGTAAAGGTGGTGTGCGAGAGTTTGTTGCTATGTTGTGAAAGGTCCTTCATGGACGGGGTAAGAGCATAAGGCGTGGAATGTTTGCTCTTAGAAGTGCAAGCAGATGGTATGTGACGACGATGGTATGTCTGAATTAGAGTTCCTGTTGTTGATGTGGCCCTTGATTCAGCAGGAACGAGGATTAGATGTGGTATAAGAGTTCCTTCTACGTCGACAGGGTAGGGATGTGAGAATAAGAAAGTGTGCTATTTGGTTTTTGATCAGAAGAAATGAAATTAAAACGTTTAGGTATGTAGAATGCAGTGGTAGGGGGGGGGTTGCTGGTGGTAGGTGGGGGGGGGCGCACTATCCACTCACTTGATGTTGTGCTGCTCTCGGGTGGCTACCCTTTCCCCTCTTCCTTCTCTCTGTCCTTCCTTCCTTTTATGTCTTTCTTTCTTTCCTCTTCCTTCTGTCTACGGGTGACTCTACACTGAGTGACAAGCCAAATGGTTTCCTGTACACCAGGAAACCACTTACTACGAACGGTGGTAACCATATAACCAAAGTATTGCGGTCTAATGGGTAATTAAGGCGCTCCAGCCGGATTGGGCCTGTTTCGGTTTATATCTAAGAGGTGATTGGTGTTTATTGCTCACGTAATACCACTCATGGATGAGTGAGGCTGATCACTCTCATCTTAAATGTCAGGACTAACTTGCCTAGCCTCTGGCTGCAATGCTCCTCGTGGGGCAACACAGTATTAGATGATGTATGTACGAGGTATGCAGTGAAGGCAGGTGTGACTGAATATGTTGTTTTTACTGTTGTGGCTTTTGCTGCTGTTGTTGTTGTTGTTGTTATTTATTATTACCTTTATGAGGAACCTCACATATTTAGAGAGAAGGGCAGTGAGAGATGAGGAATGTGTACTGTGAGGCGTTTGTGCTGTACAAGTCTTAAAATAAGTGACTGTTATGTAGGCAGGTTTGGAAGAGTAGAGGTGATATAAGAGGCCTTTCGACGTGATGATATTTTGATTGTGAGGTTAGGAATGTCTGCAATTAGTTTTGTAAGTAGATGATATAGGTGGTGTGAGTGTATGTTATGAAAACTGCGTGTACGAGTACGGCGATGTGATGTGAGAGGCCCTTCTTCGTGGACAGACTAGGAATGTGAAATGAGGAATTTGTGGTATGATATGTGTCAGCACATGGTATGAGAGTTAGAAGTACCGGTACGTCATGAAAGAATAAAACAAGACTGAGCGATGTGTATGATAATTATGTGATAGGAGCGGCGATTCGGCGCGGACAGACTGGCAATGTACGGTGAGGAATGTGTGTCCAGGGCTATACTCTCCTGATGTATCCTCTACACAAGCGCCTTTCGTCCTTTGTCCATGATTGCGCCTCACGTCCGTCTTTTTAGCGGCAGCGTGAGTCTCAAACATCCTCTTTATCTTGCCATCCTTCCCCCACTCCATCTGTGTCATAATCTTGTTTGCATAGGAATCTTAGTGCCATTTCTTCCTTACCAGTAGTGTAAATAATCATAAATGGATGTTACGTAGGCATTCTGTGCAGACATATGAACATACTGTAACACAGCAGATGATGAGTAACATGCACAATAAATCGCCTCCTAAGCAGCAGAGAATAAGTCCCTTAGTTGTTTTCTTGCTGACATGGGAGACTTCTTTAAGCACTTCTTTATTCTGCACATTACCTTTAATATTCCTTTGCATGTTATCATTTTCAGTATCGACTTATGTCTGTCAGTAACATGAAAGTTGATATCAGGGTGAACACAGTCATGGGGCAAGGTCATCTCATATAGTTTTGATCCGCTGTAGACCTGACTTAATGGAAGTGTTGTGGGTCAGACAAAGATGAAACTATTCGATTAAAGATCAGTCGATCAGTCGTCAAGGTCACAGGGCAAAATCAGTCGTTCTGCCCTTTGACCTATTGTACGGTGAGGATGTTGCACTTTCTGAATGCTACTTCGTGTCTTGCATTCAACCACTGCATTTTCCGGTCACCTTCCATCCTTACCGCCTTGTTATCTCGTCCTCACCGTCAATCCCCCCATTCCCCGCCTCTCTCTATCTATTCACCTCCCCCCACAGCCCATCTCTTATCCTATCCAGACATTGCACGTACCGCATTTTTAGTCTGTCAATCCTCCATCCGTCCCCTCTGTCTGTCTATCCACCTCCCTCCCTTCCGCCTCTTATCCAGACATCGCGCACACCGTATTTTTAGTTAAGCTTTCCACCACTATGCTTTTCCCGTCACCTCCCGTCCCTACCGTCATCTTATCTCATATCGTCTGTCGTGCCTCGGACTCTTCCCGGTGACGTCCAGCCTGCCATCAACCTCACCCCTTGGCTGGAAAATGACTGGTGTACGTAATGCTGATTGTATGTCAGGATATTATGCCCCTCCGCCTCTCTTGTTATTTACCCCTCCTCATTCTTCCTTTCCTCCCCTAGTCCCTGTTTCTGCTTCCCTCCATCCTTCGTTACCTTTTCTTTCCATTCCTCCTCTCCTCCACTCTCTCCCTTCTCGCTCTTCCTAACCTCTCTTCCTCCCTCTTTCAGCCCCCCCCCCTCCATTCTGCCCCCCCCTCATCCTCTGTTTCTTCTTCCTTCCCTACTCCCCTCTTCTCCCTCTCCACCATTTTCCCTCTCCTCACCTTTCCTGCCCTCCCCTCCTCCCTCTAACTGCCTCCTCACATCCTCTGTTTCTTTCCACACACCTCCATTCTCCGTCTCCTTCATTCTCCTGCTTGCTTCCTTCGTTCCTTCCTCTCTTCGTTCTCCTTCCTCGAAATCTTCCTCTCTTTCATGACGTTTGTGTGCCACGGGTTTATGCTTCCCCTCCCTTGCCTCACATCATCCATCATTTCCCCCTTTTTCTCTTCTTCCTTCCTTTTTCCTCCTTCTCAGAATCGTCTCCTCTTCTTTCCCGATCTTCTCTGTTCCACCTCCTCTCTTCCCTCGTTCCTTCCCTCTTCTTTTCTCTCCTCTTTCCCCCAACTTCAGATATCATCTCCTTTTCTCATCCGTCTCCTCCACCCTTTCTTCCTTCACCGTCTTCCCCATCTTCTGCCTCCTTCTTCCCTGCCTTAACCAGGTGTTGGAGTGACGGGACAGGTGAGGTGGTAATGGATGTGCTGGCTGGGCTCTGTCTTGCCTCTCACTCATCATCTCGCGTGGTAAGTGATCCTCCTCAAGGCTACCTTACAGAGAGGATGAGGAGATTAAATTCTTCGGCCACTTTTCTGTAAAACTCTCTCTCTCTCTCTGTCTCTCTCTCTCTCTCTCTCTCTCTCTCTCTCTCTCTCTGCGTATGCGTGCATGTGTGGTAGGTCTCCATATTATAATTGCAAATCATACTAGATAGATAGATAAATAGATAGATAGAGAGACAGATAGAAGCAGGAAGTCAAATGATGAGAAGGTGTTGTGTTTGCGAGAAGCGAGCAGCGCTAAACGCTTACACGGAGGAAAGCTGACGACAGCGGCCAGTAAGGAGATGATTCAGTTAGCTGTCAGCAGTCCTCTCGTGAGAAAGTTCTGTTGCCATGAGGAAGATACGTGACACACACACCCTACTACACGAGATGTGAGGAAAGAGAGTTTAGAAGGAGACAAGCGACCCTAGAGAGAGGTCGAGACGGAGATTAGCTTTAGAACAGAGAGAGAGAGAGAGATAGCGAGACAGGGAGGTAGTAGCTACCCAGGACTTATACTATTATACCTGTTTAATATTTCCAAGACAAATAAAAATAGTCCCATACTATTCTTTACCTCTCCTGTCACTACATGACATCTGGTGGGGAAACTACTACAAGATATAAAAGCCGCTCGACCACAAGTCTAAAATATACTTCTCTACAATTAACTACAAAGTCTTTATGACATTTGGTAGCAGCGAACGTATACGAACCTCGTCTACGAATCAACATTAAATTCCTACAAAATATCAAGATTGACAACAACCAACAATATCAGCTCCTGCCCTCCGTCTCCCAGATCATTACGCTGATGCAGAGGTCAAGAGATCACTCGACGCCTTGCAAGTAGCTTAACGACAAACCAGCAAATCTGCGGACATCGTCTCCGAATTAAAAGCAAATTTCTACAAAAGCAACCGAGACTACAAGGTTAGCTTCAGTTCTACAAAGTCTACAGCCATCTACAATCAACTACAGCCATCTACAATCAACTACAATTAACAACTCTACGTCGTCTGTATAATCTTCTACACGCACCTACAAGTAGCGGCAGTCTTCATCCTACAACGAATAAATCACTAGAGAAAAGGACAGAGAAAACTTCCACACAGAATAAAGGGAACAAACAAACGAAGAGTGAGACACGATTTACAACTCATCTTACTCACTGGTCTTCACTCAAGTTACTCATCGCTACTCATTCACTCACCACAGCTACCAGTGTGGGAAGTTGAGGTCATCATGCGTGCTTGCTGAACAGACGCCACGTCAGTCAACACACCACCTGCACCACCACTCACACCATTTCCCACCACGGTAAAAATTAGTAAGTTACATAGTTGCTTCATTTATACAATACACAGTGATAGACAATAAGCTTCTGCACAAACATATAAAACGTGCTGTATAGTTACAGTTTAAATACACAAACCTACTTCAATTATCTTCATAATTCAATCACTAAATAATCACCAACAATAATTATTCTACACTGTATATATTCATTCATTTATTATAACATTTATTTACTACCAACGAATGTTACCATTTATACCTACATAAAATACATGTTTCATATATACAACTATACATATTATATCTACAAAGTAATAAAGAAAATATACCATCACAGTTACTCAGTGAGCGATTAAAAGAACTGTATTAAACATTTATTAATTAAAGCTACCTAGTGGAAACAGACAAATTAAGTTACAAGGTAAACTAGAGAAAAAAAAAAAATGGCCAACACAAATGCCGTTAGCAAGAGTGAACATCTTCAACACAATCGTGAAGACAATGATTTCCACACAGTGCTGACACACATATTACCCACGATAGGTACAGGTGAACAACAAGTCAGTGTGTATAGTTAATACTGTATATAGTGTATATATTTTTTATATAAAATAACAAAATATGGGACTATATAATATCATTTTCAGTAGTATCTGTGCAATATAAACTAAACTTTAAAAAAGTATCCCAAGTAAATTAGCCAGTAATTATGTAACCATGAACAACATGGAAAAAAGTGTACACAAGCAAAGAAAAACAAACTATAGAAAATCAATACATACAAAAAAAAAAAAGGAAAGAAAAGTAAGAAAGAAAAAAAGAGAAATAGAGTAAGATCACATAACAAACAAATGAAAATAAGTGTAAATGTTACTACATAAGTCAAAATACCACATAATCTACAAACAAAAAAGCAAATTGTTGTCTCCACATACAAGTGGCACGAAACATCATCACTATCATCGACCGCAGCATATGTTAGGACTGCAGTTATTACAATTATGTTACTCCATATTATAATTATGTACTTACAAACGATATGTAACAATTATGTAACGACAAACGATTGCATTATGTTACATTAACTACAATTATATAACTACAAACAATATGTAACAATTATGTAACGACAAACGATTGCATTATGTTACACTAATTACAATTATGTACCTACAAACAATATGTAACAATTATGTAACGACAAAACAGTTGCATTAACAAGATGTAACTTTTATGTAACTACAATTATAAGGCCAACACAATTATGCATTAACACAATATTTGGTAACAATTCATAAAATGTTACAATTATGTAGTACCACAATGTTAGTACAATATTATAAGTCATACAATTATAGCACAATTCTATATTACCAGTATCATCATACAAGTTAGGTGAAATATTAGACATTACTAAAGTGATAACTCAAATATGTAATGTATAACCTAGCAGTATTACCATTGCACAATTATATGCGTACGTCTGTTGTACATGCACGTCTTACAAGTGTTATACAACAACCATTGCATTTATTCAAATATGTATACAACTTGTTTAAATGTAATATTACTGAATAATCGCTATTTACTATGAATAATATATGTATACAATATTCATACAATTATGTTACTTTACAATATTATGTATTTCACTTAATTAGCTTATAAGTTCATTATAATGTGTATGTAGTATGTATTAATATATTATAACTATTAAATGTCGATGGTACGCCATTTTTGCGCGGCAGAGCAATGTGGTAGGTCTCCATATTATAATTGCAAATCATACTAGATAGATAGATAAATAGATAGATAGAGAGACAGATAGAAGCAGGAAGTCAAATGATGAGAAGGTGTTGTGTTTAAGTAGAAGCTTAGCAGCGCTAAACGCTACACGGAGGAAAGCTGACGACAGCGGCCAGTAAGGAGATGATTCAGTTAGCTGTCAGCAGTCCTCTCGTGAGAAAGTTCTGTTGCCATGAGGAAGATACGTGACACACACACCCTACTACACGAGATGTGAGGAAAGAGAGTTTAGAAGGAGACAAGCGACCCTAGAGAGAGGTCGAGACGGAGATTAGCTTTAGAACAGAGAGAGAGAGAGAGATAGCGAGACAGGGAGGTAGCTACCCAGGACTTATACTATTATACCTGTTTAATATTTCCAAGACAAATAAAAATAGTCCCATACTATTCTTTACCTCTCCCGTCACTACATGACATCTGGTGGGGAAACTACTACAAGATATAAAAGCCGCTCGACCACAAGTCTAAAATATACTTCTCTACAATTAACTACAAAGTCTTTATGACACATGCGTACATGTGTGTGTGTGTTTATTATTGCACCTCCTCCTTCCTCTCCTACTCTACCCCTCCCCCAAAATATGTGCCTTACCCCCAGCCCGCATGCCGGTATCTCCTTTGCCTCTCAGAGCCGCATCAGCACCCTCACATTACCCAAGTCCTGCGTCCCGACCTCCTCATGGGGGGGGGGGTAGGAAAAATATATGGGGGTGATGAGTGAGGGGCAGATGAGTAGCTGACATGCACACAGATACCAGCCCCTCACACGCAACATCCACGCACATACACTCTCTCAAGACACACAGACACACCCCCAAATGCTCAGACCAGGGGTGGGGAACATTCGGCCTCCGGGCCGTATAAGGCCCGCAAGACAATTTGATCAGGCCCGAGAGGCAGTTCATAAATGCAATTTCATAAACTCATGAACGAATATATATATATATATATATATATATATATATATATATATATATATACCTATATCTATATCTATATCTATCTATCTACCTATCTATCTATCTATCTATCTATCTATCTATCTTATGTACTGGGCTACAGTTGATTTTAAGTCGATAATTTTGGATGGCCAGCGGATGATGTTAAAAATATCCTAATGGCCCTTATTAGGAGAAAGGTTCCCCACCCCTGGCATAGACGTACACGCACATCCACCTGCAGGATCCCTTAGTCGAACACGCACACACTTAGGCACACATACACAGGTGCCTTCAAGACCCAGTCAGGATCCTCCCCCCTTCTCACCCCTCCACGCACATACACACGGGCACAAAGTAAAGTACACACTCAAATACTCAAATGCACGCTCAGACACATCAAGGATTTCTCAGTCAAACATGCGCACACTCACTTTAGAAGCGTAAGTAGACACACACACACACACACACACACACACACACACACACACACACGCTTTCGCTTGCCAACTGGTGGACGGGAGTTCGCGCCTCGCTCAGGTTGCGAAAAGTTTCACTGACGAAGTGGGTGGTTACTGTCCCCCTTGAGCAAGGGGACGGGTGTGTGCGTGTGTGAAGGTCACGGCCTTGCCCTTAGATCGGACTATATGAGCTCCCAGCTCCCTTCCGGGAGGGTAAAAGCTGACGATCACGACCATCAAGTGATCCTGACCGACCCGGTGAATTACACACACACACACACACACACACACACACACACACACACACACACACACACACTCACTCACTACTACATACTGTACACAATCACTCCCTAACACACACTCAATGTCCCTCGTTTACACCTGCACATTAGCCAGACAGACAATACGCTGTACACCCAATTAGCGTATTACAGTATTCACAAGCAAGCTCTCGTGCTTTCCCAGCCCATTCAAGCACCAGAGCAAAATACAATAATCATTATGGTATTAGCTTAGCCTAAGACAAGCATCGAGTACAATTTTCAACAACTTTGAAGACTCTTGCACCTCTTCATTAATAAATTTTGTAAGCCTTTTTATGCTTGATTTTTGCTGTTATCAGATTATTTTATTTTGCTTTGGAGAGACTTTTAGTGGTGACTAAATTAGTGAAGACTGCCTCTGATCCCTCCATTTCGAAAAGTTTCCCCTGAACAGAGTAACTTTGATGAATAAAGAAAATGACCTCGCAGTGAAGGAGTTAACTTACTAAATTTCCTATTATATATCTTGTAAGCTATTCATGCAACAAATGCCGATATCAAAGAGACATAGACAGCATACAAGAGAGTGGTAAGATTTTGGTATGCATTATAAAATCTGTATTCCCCCAGCCTGGGAGATTCTCTGGCACCGTTTCCTAAACTACACCCCTTTCACTTTAACTTGGCCCAGATTTTCGCCCTTTTGTAGCTTATTTCACGTAGGTCAGTGGCAGAAAAAACAGTACTGCGGCTCTACATCCGTTCCATAACACTTCTTCGTGTCTGGAATCATTCTCTACTGTTTATCTATTGTTACAACTCTATTCAAGATTGAGAGGTGGCAATTTTAGGCCAAGTTTGAGTAAAAAGAATATGGTTTATTTCTTATTGCGAGACGCTGATATTCTCCTACAGGTTATTTGCAGAGTCTGTGTATCAAGAGGTTGTGGATTATATATAGAAGAATTTTTACCCCTTCATTTCGTGGACGGATTTATTTATTTAGTTACTGGCGAAGGGTTAGTGCCCCTCCCCGGAAAACAACTAAAAAAAAAAACAAGAAACCTCGGACAAGGACTGACCAAACGATGACGACCCAGGACCAGACAAAGGACTTGGTAATGGCTACATGGAAAGTAAGAGGAGCGAATGATGGGGTGAAAGAGAGAGAGAGATTCTCCAGGTGCTTGAGGGTGCGAAAGTGGATGTATGTGGAATAACTGAAACAAAATGGAGAGGAGAAAGTGTGAGAGAATGGGAGTATGGATGGGGTATATGTGCAGGAGTAGGTGAGAATGAGAGGGCAAAGGAAGGAGTATGTATAGTTGTGAGTAAAAGATAGAAGAAGAGCATAAGACAGTATGGATCAGATGGGTCAAGGATTGTGTGGGTAAAGTTGAAAGTTGGAATACAAATGTGGGCGATTGTGTGTGTGTATGCGCCAACGCCAGATCGTGCTAGAAGAGTGAGAGAAGAGATCTGGACAAATGTAGAAGTGTGCATGGAAAAGTTTGGAAGGAATGAGAGAGTGTTTTTGATCGGTGATATGAATGGTAAAGTTGGGAATGTGAAGATGGATGAAATAGTTCGTGAGTGGGGTGTGCCTGCTGAGATAGATGAGAATGGGAGTGCGTTAGTGGACATTTGTGCTGGGAGAGGGTTGGTGATAGCCAATACCCTCTTCAGGCATAAAATGATCCACAGGTATACATGGCGAGTGATGAGAAGGGTGGGTGGTGATCTGAATGAAAGGAAGGCATTGATTGATTATGTGTGTGTGGATGAAAGGATGCGAAGATGTGTAATGGATGCAAGAGCTTATAGAGGTTGGGGGAGTGGACTTTCTGACCACTACTTGGTGGTGGCCAGAATTAGGATTCAAGTAAGATGGAGGAATAGAAGAAAGGAAAGACGAGAGGAAGGAGTAGTTGCAAGGAGAGTGGAAAGGTTACAAGAGGATAAGAAAAAGGCAGAGTATAAGAGAGAAGTGGAGGAACGATTGGGCAAATATGAATTGGAGCAGTTGGGAGACGTGGAAGGTGTGTGTAGGATATTTACAGAAGAAATATGTGCAGCATGTGATGTGGTGTGTGGAAGGAAGAGAAGACGGAGGGGGGGTGCAAGGAACAGCGTGGTGGATTGAAGAGGTGAGACAGGCTGTGGCACAAAAGAAGAAAGCATACAATGAATGGATGAGAAATAGGGGCGTGGAAGAAGCTGAGAGGCGGAAGAGAGAGTTATATGTAGAAAGAAAGAGAGAGGTGAAAAGATTAGTAAGAGAGAGTAAGAAGAGAGTGGATGAGGAATTTGGAAGGAATTTCAGTGTAAAGTGGAGGGACTGTAAGAAAATGTTCTGGAAAGAGGTGAAAAGAGTAAGACAGGGTGGAAGTGAAGTTAGCAGGGGAGTGAAAGATAAAAATGGTAGATTACTAGTGGAGAAGGGAGAAAAAGTGAACAGATGGAGAGAACACTTTAAGGAAGTGTTGAACATAGAGGATGGAAGTAATGCGAGTATAAGTGGTTGGGGAATGGCTGGGAGAAGGAGGGAGGTGAGAAGACAGGAAGAAATCAGTAGAATAGAAGTTGTGGAAGCAATGAAGAAAGTTAAATCGGGGAAAATCCCAGGAATTGATGGAGTGTGTGGTGAAATGCTGAAGCATGGAGGAGAGATAGTAGTAGAATGGATGTGGAAGATGTGCAGATTGGCCTGGGAGGAAGGTAGAGTCCCGGAGGATTGGAAGTCAGGTATAATTATTCCCTTGTACAAGGGAAATGGGGAAAAAGAAGTGTGTGGTAATCATAGGGGCATTTGTCTTCTTAGTATAATAGGAAAAGTGTATGGTAGGATACTTATTGACAGAGTTAGAGAAAGAACAGAGGAATTAGTTGGAGAAGAACAGGGAGGCTTTAGGAAGGGAAGAGGTTGTGTAGATCAGATATTCATTCTTAGATCTTTAGTGGAAAAGTTTCTAGAGAAGGGAAAGAAGTTGTATGCAGCTTTCATGGATTTGGAGAAAGCATATGACAGGGTGGATAGACAAGGATTGTGGAAAGTGTTAAGAATATATTCAGTAGATGGGAAGTTGTTGAATGCTGTGAAGACTATGTACGATGGTGCGAAGGCTGCAGTGCGTGTGGATGGTGAACTAAGTGAATTTTTCTCTTTGAAAGGTGGGTTGAAACAGGGATGTGTCATGTCTCCATGGTTGTTCAATCTGTACATGGATGGGGTAATGAAAGAGGTACAAGGTAGGGTAGTGGATGTTGAAGTGTCTCTGGTGAGAGAGGATAGTGTTTGGAAACTCCCTGTACTGTTGTCTGCAGATGATACTGTGTTGTTGAGTGAAGACGAGGGGGAGCTGCAAGGCTTGGTGGATGAGTTTGGGAGAGTGTGTAAGAAACGGAATCTAAAGGTGAATGTAGGGAAGAGTAAAGTGATGGTCTTTGAGAGAGGTGAAGTCAGTGAATGTACAGCGAGGTTGGATGGTGAGGAATTGGAAAATGTGAGTACGTTTAAGCACTTGGGTAGTGTGATGAGTAAGGATGGAGGTTTGGAGGGTGAAGTGCTTGAAAGGGTACATCAGGGAAGAAAGGTTGCTGGTTCTTTGAAAGCAGTGATAAGAAACAGGGAAGTGAGCATGGAAGTGAAAAAGTTACTACATGATGTATTGTGATACCAACTCTAACGTATGGAAGTGAAGCTTGGACGTTGTTGAAAGGACACAAGTCAAGAGTGAGAGCAGTGGAAATGAGTTATTTAAGAGGAGCCTGTGGAGTCACATGGAGAGACAGGCTGACTAATGAGGATATAAAGGAGCGTTGTGGTGTGGATGTGGATGTGATAGGAAGCGTTATGAGGAACACACTGAGGTGGTTTGGCTATGTGGAGAGAATGGAGGGTGAAAGACTGACGAAGAGAGTGTATGTGATTGCGGTGGAGGGGGGAAGAGGGAGGGGGAGGCCGTGGATGAGGTGGAGGGATGGGGTGGAGAGGTATATGAGAGAGGGGGGTGTGAGTTGGGAGCAGGGCAGTGAAATGGCGGGGGACAGGGCGACTTGGAGGCGATTTGTTTGTGGCCACCCCAAACAGGATTGAGGCGTCTGCCAATAGATAGATAGATAGATAGTATATATATTTTCCTGATTCAAAACAATTTTATTCGGCTTTGGAGAGAGTTTATGAATTGGAAATGTTAGATTAAGCTTTCAATAACCCATTCATTGCTAGTGGGTTTTGTGCTGAGTAACATAATTATTTGGGGGTAGCACACGTAAATAAAAAGACAGTATAGACAAAGGCGTAAGTTGTGATATGCAAAATAAATCGCTAAAGAAGAGGTACAATAATGCATTCATCTTAACTTGGCTCAGATTTTCGTCCTTTTTTAGCCAGTTTCATAAAGCCCAAAGAATAGAACAAAACTGCGGCTCTGCATTCTTCCTGCTGCACCTCTTTGAGAATAATATAATTTTCTAGTGTTAATCTGTTGTCAGTACGAAGCATTAAAGATGGGAAGATGGCAATTTAAGGCCTTGTTAGAGGAAAACTAGTATAGAAAACCTGCTAAGTCTGCGAGAATACAGCAAGCTACTTTTGTATATAAACAGTATAATACCAACGTTAAGGAAATATTCGTATTAATATCTAACTCGTCATAAACTCATACACCCAAGCAAACATATATACATAAAACATTCATTAATACTCAAACACATAGGCCTACAGACAGTTACACACACGGATACACACATATACTCGTACATAGATAAACGCACACAGTCACAAGTGTCCAAGCACTCACATCTACTTACATACAGACCGCACACGCATACATAAGAGCACGCACGCACGCACACACACACACACACACACACACACACACACACACACACACACACACACACACACACACACACACACACACACACACACACACACACACACACACACACACACATCTGTCATGCTAAGTAATCCTCACAAAGATTCTGAGTTCTGTGGAAGCTTGTCCCATTATTTCTCAACGCGAGCTGACACATCTTTTACTTTATTTAGAGTACTACTGTCATTGTGCTTTGGCTGTTCAGTAGGAACTTTCAAACATATCCTCATCATCGTCCTTCAGCGTTTCAGTAGTATAGTAGACAGACAGACAGACCAACAGACAAACACACGGACCAACAGACAGAGACGCGCAACAGACACAGACACACACAGAGACAGACAGACAAGCTTTGATACCAAAACTCGACCCTCTGTGGCAAAGGTAACTAGAAAAGCATTCAAAAAAACTCACAAACCTAATTCCCCGCACAATTACGGGTGATCGCGATGCGGTTTTCAGGCCGTAACTCGCGAACCGTAGCCTGAATACCTCTCTAAACATGAAAAGAAACATCTACATATGACAAGAAGCGTTTTGATGTGTAGTGCACTCGCGCACGCTTTGTTGTTTTGGAGTTATGACTGATGAAGAAGAAGGAAAGAAAAGAACAAAACTGGACTGTTTGCCGTTCGATTTTGCGACTCCTACGAAGGTTAGCAAGACTTTGCGAGTAGTTTTGAAATTGAATAGAGAAGGTCTTTTAGTTCATAACTTAGAACTGGGCACTGCGACCGTTTCCGCGCGAATGCTCCTATATCCTATATATGTACAGTACAATTGAGTGGCACATGTATCCTTGTCTTTTAAAATGCTTTCCAAAAAATTTAATCACCTGATCGCCTTAGTAGAAGTCATACCCATATGTTTTTATTTTATCTTCCTGTTGATTTTTCTTTAACCTGGTAGACAGACAGACAAACAGACAAGAATCAAAACCAAACCTACGTCAGCTATGGTGGCGGAGTTAGTAAGATAAATAAAAACAAAATTCAAGAGTCAAGCAGGAAGTTTTAGTAAGCAGGTAAGATGATATAAGAGCAAACCTCCACTACCACTCCACCACGATAATCCCAAACACTTTTAATTTCATATGCACGAACACAGGCTCAGAATAATACAGGCATGTGTAGACGCAGGTACAGTACACACGCAGGAATACGTGCACACACACCCATGTCCACGTACACAAAGAGAGAGTAACACATGCACGTGTAGACGCTGGAACATTATACACGCTGGAATATGTGCAAACAGACACAAATGTAAGGACACACACAGATTCTGATACATGAAAAGGTCATGTACGCACCTCATATGCACACACACACACACACACACACACACACACACACACACACACACACACACACACATACTATAGGAATTACGACTTTCGCAGCTGATTTGCATATGAATATCTAGAAAGAGATCGCGTGCTGGGCACATGCTAGCAACCTTCTCACCCCCCATGTCTCTCTCTCTCTCTCTCTCTCTCTCTCTTTTAGAATGTTGTGGTTTGTACGATAATTTCATGTGATATACATCAATTCATTAATCCCATTGCAAAAGTTATATTTGAAGAAGCAATAAACACCTTTAAAATCCCGTAGTAAATACTAACCATGATTAATTCCATTTTAGCGACAGCATTTTTGTAACAATATACTGCAGGGCTGTTCAACTGGCGGCCGGCGGGCCAAATCCTGCCCTTGAGTCGTTTTTCATTGGCCCTTTGACAGACTCGGAAGAATGCAAATAAAAAATAAACATAAAACACAAAAATTTGCATTTTTATTTTTATTTTTGTGATCAGCAGAAAATGTAAAAATAAATTAAAAATGAATTTTTCATTTCTTTCTAAGTACAAGTGTTGAGATAGAGGAAAAAATGAACCTAAAATAAATGTCTGAGTGTCATAATCCTGCCCTACTCCTAAAGTAGTTCAATAGCTCTTGTATACTGTAATATTAATCGAGGATCGTTGTCTTTAAAAGTAGCGTAATATTTGAGTAGACTTAATTCTTCTATGCTTTATGATTTTGACTATCAGGGAGGAGTTCGTGGTGGTGGTGGTGGTGGTGAGGGGGTTAGATATTAAGTTGATTTGGTGATGAGTGTATTAATGGTAACGGTGGTGGCTGCAACTGTGGTAACTGTGGTACCTGTAGTTGTGGTAAATGTGGTGAATGCAATGTTGGTTGTAGATGTGGCATATGAGATGGTGATTGCAAATGATGATGGTTTTATGTTTGCACACTTTGAATGTTGTTGTTCTTGTTCTTGTTGTTGTGGTGGTGGTGGTAATTGACAGTTGTGGTGATGACAAGTGGGGGAGGTGGTTGTGGTAGTGGTAGTTGTAAATAGTTATAGACGTGGTAGCCGCCTTGGTTATAGTTAGTAATATTAGTTTTTTTTTTTTTAATGCGGGGAAGAAGGAACCAAAGGCTACGAGCCCGCAAAATAGTTCCTTCTAAGAAAAAAAAAACAATACAAAAGAGAGCCAAATTCAAGATCTGTTCATTTCGAGATGCCTGGACACACTGCGTTTGAAAGACTGGAGATCATAGGAAGTAGGAAATACAGAGAGAGGGAGACAGTTCCAGAGTTGACCTGTTGCATAAATGAAGGATTGGGAGTAACGGTTAACTCTTGCATTTAGAGAGTTGGACAGAAAAATGATGAGAGTTTATTGCTAGACGGGTACTACGCACCCGTCGTAAAGGTGGAGGGATGCAAGCAGACAGTTCAGAGGAGCAATGACCATGGAAGTAGCGATAGAAAAAGAGATAAAGAGACAACAGTGCGGCGAAGAGACAGAGGTTGAAGGGAGCCAGTAAGAGGAGCAGAGTTGATGAGATGAAATGCCTTTGACTCCACCCTATTAAGAAGAGCTGTAAGTGGGGAGCCTCCCCACACAAGAGAGGTGTACTCCATACAGGGGCGAATAAATCCCGTGTATAAAGTCAACAACTGTGCAGGGGTAAAAAAAGGTACGGAGTCGGCTTAGCACACCTAATCTCTTGGAAGCAGATTTCACCAGAGGTGTAATATGATTTTTCCAAGATAAATCTCGAGTGAATGAAACCCCAAGCATGTTCAAGGATGATGCTGGATTGAGCTGGATATTATTAAATGTTAATGGGTACTCCTGTGGAAGATTCTGTCGGGTTGATAGGTGTAAAAACTGAGTCTTAGATGCATTAAAAACAACAAGTTTATTTTTACCCCAGTCAGAGATACGAGCCAGGTCAGACATTAGGAGTGTCATAGCCCCATCCCTTGATTGTTGAAGTAACTGCTGGGATGGGCGTTGCGGGAACCGAATGCAAAGGTGAAGGGTGGAATCATCAGTATACGAGTGGATAGGGTTAGATGTACAGCTTAGAAGATCATTGGTGAATAAAAGGAAGAGAGTTGGTGATAGGACAGAGCCCAGAGGAACACCACTGTTAATAGATCTTGGAGAAGAACGATGGCCGTCTACAACAGCAGCTATAGAACGACCAGAAAGGAAGCTGCTGATGAAGGCACAGATGGAAGGATAGAAACCGTAAGAGGTGATTGACTAGTGGAGGAGTAGTAATGATGATGACAGGTGTGGCACGTACAGTAGCTGTAGGTGTGGTAAGTAGTTGTGGTTGTAGTTGTGGTGGAAGATTTGACTTTTGGCAATAACAGTTCTAGTACGAGGTTTTAAGTGTCGTTGTTGTGGTGGTAGGTAGTTGTAGGTGTGAGTGGTAGCTTTCGTGCGGTAGTTGTGGTAGTTGTAGTTGTGGCAGATAGTTATAGGTATGGGAAGTAGCTTCCGTGTGGTAGTTGTTGTGGTAGGTAGGTAGGTGGTTATAGGTATGAGAGGAAGCTTTTGTGTGGTAGTTGTGGCAGTTGACGTGACTGTGGTAGGGAGTTGGAGGTGTGGTAGTCGTGGTGGTTGTGGCAATAATAATGTTAGTAATTTTTGGCAGTGGTTTGGGTCAGGCTATAGAATGGGTGGCATTTTACCACCGGTCACGAAGCACTTTCAGTTCCTCCTTGTCTTCTCTTAACTGCTTCTTCATTATCCTTCTTATTCTCTTATTATTGTCCTATTATTATTGTTATTTTTATTTTTTTTGTCTTCGTTATAGAATAGATGGCATTTCATCCCACGTCACGAAGCACTTACATCCCTCCCAGTCTGCTCTTTTAATTAACTCATCTAATTCTTTCTGCATCACCATCCCTCCATTTGGGGGAGGCGGTGGCTCAACCGGTAGAGAGGTGGCGTGCGGTCCTAACGGACTCAGGTTCAAATCCCGGCTGGGGCAGAGAACAGTTTAAGGATTTGAATTTCATTAAATCAGGCTTTACTGATCTACCAGAAGACCCGCCGACATGTCGTAACAATACCCCCGCTAATACCAATACACCAGTCCTGTATGAGACAGCCCTAGCATGCATTCAATATGAACGGTGGGTGTTAGCGCCGAAGTGGTGACATGTATAGGTGTATGGTATGTAGGAGGACTGCTGGGCCTTGATAGCAGGCTGTGAAGCCTATGCCCAGAGTCGGACATGTAAAAAAATAAAAAAAATAAAAAAATAGGTTCCTCTGCTTCTTCTTTAAAAATACCCTTTTTCCTTTTATTCTAGTTTGTCGGTATTTTGTTTTTGTTATATTATTATTATTATTATTTACTAGAAAAAAAATCTATCATTCCACACTTTAGCCACAAACCTGCAGCTGGTGGAACGTAGTAATTGGTATAGGACTCCAAATCTCCTCCCATTCTGAATGCTTTCTTGTTTCTGTGCTTTTTTCATCTCCTACCTGTGCACGTTTGTCATTCCTACTACTTAACAATCATTTTAGGAGAAATTTTTTGTTTTCGAGTTTATGATCTTTTTGTGGAAGTATGACAATGCATAAAGGAAGTGTTAGATTTGGATTGTTACATGTATAACATACTGAAAGTGAAGTGTTTTGGTACTTTCTTTAACTGTAGGCGACCTGTAGCTAACCAGTATCGCTCGTACTTAGGGTGACCGCGATGTGGTTTTCAGGCCGTAACTCGCGAACCATTGCCTGAATGCTTTTCTAAACATGAAAAGAAACATCTGCACTTGACAAGCAGCGTTTTGACGTATAATACGCTCGGGTAAGCCTTTTTGTTTTGGAGTTATGACTGATGAAGAAGAAAGAACAAAATCGATAATTTTGCTGTTCGATTCTGTGACTCCTACAAATGTTAGCAAGACTTTGCGAGTAATTTTGCACTTGAACAGAGAAGGTTTTGTAGTTCGTAACTTAGAACTGGGCTATGCAACAGTTTTCGCTTGAATACTCCTGTATAGGACGCCATTTTGAACCTGCGCCATTCCTACTTACCAAGTGGCTACCGCACTCCGTGATTAGTATTTCATAATTTTTACATATGTTTCATTTTATTCTTCTCACACGCCTTCAGAATTATCTTTTTTACTCTTCTTACATCTTCTTTGCTTTCTCGTCTCCTCCTTTACCTGTTTTGCTTATCGTTCCTCCCCGTTTAGTGCTCGTAAAAATTCTAACACTTCAACTACAAGCCGCCAAAACTGGGGTCATATCGCATGAAAGTGGGATGGGCTTCTAGAAAACAGGTTGTACCACTGGGGAGACTATGCTTTATTTGATTCTTTCATTTATTCTCCTATTATTTATTTTTTTTTTTTTTGAAGGTGTGTGTGTTGTCATCTCTTAGTACCTCAGAGAACAGAGTGTACTCTTTGTCAGATTCAGGTACATGAAAGACAGAGAGAGAGAGAGAGAGAGAGAGAGAGAGAGAGAGATAATGATATACCCCTAGAGAACACACAGATACTCGTATATCACTAACCCCGAATAAGAAATAAACCCAGTGATCAGAACCAGTGTTGGATAGGTTCTGTGGTCCTCGGATGTGAACCAACCAATATTTGCAGGTACTTGAGCCCCGCCGCGGTTGTGACCCGCGGCACTCGAGAAATTCGCAGTATTTTGCTGTGGACCAGACCAGACCCCTTGTGGAACTCCCAGCCCTTTGATGAGATAGTATTGGAATCATAGGTAAGTATTTTCATAGGCTTATGAGACTCTCTATTATGTCTTTCATATCAGTTCATTTCGGCTTTTTTATGTTTCCGACTTAGGGCAGAGATTACGCAGTCCATTTTCTGAGGCCCAAAATCATCCTACATGTCCTCTTTGGCACTATATAACTACCCTCCATATTGAATTCATATCTTATTTAGGACTGTTGTTTGATGGTATTAGTAGTGGTGTTTTTGACATGTGAGTGCATATTGTTGAAAATTTGTTAAACTTGTTAAAACCATATTCAGAACTTCAGCACTCAGATACGAGAGCAGTTGCGAGTGAGGTGGCTGTGAGGAGAGGAAAAGTGCAAGGCGGAGAAATGAGATAAGAGAGTTTACGAGGGATGATGAGTGTGTCGTTGGAAGGAGAATCAGTGTCTGAGTAGGGACGTAAGTCCTTACCCCTCACGGTATTTTGTGTATGGTGAGAGAAAGATAAATGATAGTGTTTGCTAGATATTTACAAAGTCTTACATGGTTCCTGGAAGCTGCGAAGAGGATTGTCTTAATTGCTTTCCATGTGTCTGCGAGATATTAAAAAGCTCCAACATCCCGAGGGGTTTTGGAGAGGGTATTGGGATTAGGAGGTTGGAGAAGCATGAGAATGAAACACCTCACCTCACCCCACCCTTTAGAAGTAGTAATACTGTAATGAATAACATAAATGATAAATAGGACATGAGAACTACGTCTTCAAGGTAACAATTCAGATGCATCTAACTTCTCAGTAAGATTTTTCTCCGTAAACCTGGAAATAGGTGTATGAGGCATAAAATAACTCAGTAATTATATTCTCTAGTAAACAGTAGTCTCGGGAAGGATGATGATGTTAGTGTTATCTTATATTCCTCCTCCTCCCCCCCCCCACACGCAAACATAAATATAGATCTTGAGAACTATGGAAGGGATCTGAGAGCACTAACATCATTTCTCCTTTGTAGGATTGCTTTGAAGGTAAGGGTCATAAGTACTGGCAATATGCCTGAGTGGAGTGTAGAGCACCAATATGGTTTCCTGTTATGTCTGTCTGTAGTCAGAGATCTTAATCTCGTAATGGGTGGCCACAGATTAATCCCCTCATAGTACTCCGACATGAGGCTGCCCTACCTCCAACTCACCCTCTCTCTCATACACCACTCCACCTCATCTCTCCATCTCATTCTTGATCTCCCCCTCCCCATTCCCCTTCCATGTCAATCACACTCTCCCAGTCACTCACTCAGGGTCTGTATGGCCAAACAATCCGAAAGTTATTGAAATTCTAAAGCACTAACATAGATTCTGAGCTCTCTCTTGAGGGCTGTATCAGCTGATTGTAGCGTGTTTCCGTGACAGTTAACACCCATCATTATCGTACATGACGATATGGAGAATATTTAATTCCCGATGTATATTTGCTAGCGGGATGATCAAAAGCAATCTCATCATTCCCCACAGCTGCGTAGAGAATTGCATTACCTAATAATCGTGGTCGCTTGAGACTAAAACCACCAGCGTCGTTCCAGAAATATTTGGAAAGCATTACATTACCGTCTTGTCGTGTGCTTGGCGACATTCTTGAAAGTTTTGTAGGGGATATTTTAAACTCTTTTATCGTGTTTGCCTGCGACCACCATCGTTTCTGAAATATGTGGGAAGACTTACATTATCATCTTACCGTGCACTTGTCTGGCACCCGAAAGCACTCACTCGTTCCTGGATGTTTTGCTAAGGATAATTTTATTCTTAATGTGTGTGCGAGATATTCAGACCACTAAAGGCGTTTCAGATGTAGTGAGCACTGAACTACTGGCTTACTGCGTGCCTGCGTGGCTAGTAAAAGCATTGATAAAGTTTCTGAGAATTGTATACACGACTTTTTAATTTCTTACCATGTGCTTGCAGGAAAATCGAAAGACACCAACGCCGTTCATGAAGACTTTAAAAAGCACTACATTATCGGCATATCATTTCTTTCCATTCGTGCCATAGTTCCCCCAAAGCTACATAGATGGCTCATGTGATGTGACTTGCGGGTAGCTTTTCAGTGTGTGCCTAGAGAAACAACGGCATTCATTTCCATCGTCTCTGAAAAATTTGGAAATCACCGAGTTTTCAGCCTACTTTGTGTTTGCTGCATACTCAAAAGCACCAGCTCCATCCTGAGAGGTATGTAGAGTATTGTACTGTATAACCTGCATAACCTGCTCATCGCACCTATTAGTAATGGGAATAAAGGATGAGAGGCTACCAGCACAGCCACCCAACCATTCCAGTCAAACCATAAGTGTTCAGTTCGTTGGTTGGGTTAGCTTACTTGTTACGTAGGGAATATGGGGCCAGTATTCTTTTTATCCTAATCGTACCTGAGAGCTTTTGTCTTTAAGTGCCTATTCTCACCGGCTGTCGTTCCCTTCTGAGCGTCCTTTCTTTCTAAATGTTCTTTTCTGAGTGTCCCACGTGCGTGTGTGCACAGGTAAAGGTAAGGGAGAAGCACCCCATCTCCCGTATAAGGCTGGAGTTAATGGAGGGGAGGTGTGGGCAGGTCAGGATGCTTCTCCATTCTCCGGAAGCTCGCATGTAAATTTCCCACATTCTTCCCTTGCTGAGCTCAGTTGCGTAATTTACTCAGCACGCTGTCATGGTTAAGGGGAATGTGCGTGATTATGCGTATATAGTAAGAGTAATTTGTCTGCTTCCTTATTTAAGGAAGCCATGTAGCTGGTCTTTGTTTCATAACCTAACTTTTCTCATGGGTGTCAACAGACTCCCCTCTGGCTGCTGCACACCAACAAGCCTTACAGAGACAGGAGTGAGGCGTAGGCAACAACGGAGACAGCTTAATCCATCCTACATCCAGGTGGATTTAGTTCCATAGCAGAGAGAAGCTTTCTTGTTTGATTAGACAGAATTGAGAACACACTTGAAACGTGACGTGTGTGTGTGTGTGTGTGTGTGTGTGTGTGTGTGTGTGTGTGTGTGTGTGTGTGTGTGTGTGTGTGTGTGTGTGTGTGTGTGTGTGTGTGTGTGTGTGTGTGTGTGTGTGTGTGTGCGCGCGCGCGCGCGCTAGCCCTTGCGTGCGCTAGTCTGGACATCTCACGTTTTTCGCTTGTCTAGAACTATTAGATCTCTGGACTAGCAGAGAGCAACACAGACATCTAGGCCATAATAATTATACAAATGCTGGGTAACAAGGATACTTCTGGCGGTGTTTATCATAGCAAATCTGTATCATAGCACCAAGAAAACAGAGAAAATTAATTATGAAAAAACTGGGGTAGAAAAGAATAGTTAGGGAAAAGAATAATGAGACAAGAAAATTATGAGAGAAGAGAATTTATGAGAGAAAAGAAATTTGGGAGTTATCATAGGCGAAACTGACCATGTCCAAATATAGGTAAATTCGAAGCAAGGCAGGAATGACTGGTTGGGGAAATGGGGGAGGAGGGAGGAGGAGGAGGGGAAAGAGAAGAGAAGAGGAAAGAATGGAAGAATAGAGGAGAGAGGGGAAATGAGTGAAGGGGAGAAGGGGAAGGACGAGGAAGAGAAGGAAGAAATGGAGGAGGAGGAGGAGGGAGAAAGGGAAAGAGGCGGAAGAATGAGAGAAATAGAGGAAGAAATGAAGAAAAAGTAGGGAGGAAGCGGAAAAAGGAGAAGGAAGGGGGAGGATGAGGACAGGGACGAGAGGGGATAATGAAGATGGAAAGGAAAGGGGAGAGGAGGAAGGAAAGAAAGAAAGGGGGAGAGGGAAGGGTTAGGTAAAGAATGAAGGTGGGCGAAAGAGGGAAGGAAGAAAAGACGGAAGAAGTACAAAGGAGTACAAAGAAGTACAAAGGAAAGAAAACAGCAACAGACCTTATGGTCCTTTCGAGGCTGTTTGTTACAGAGTAGACTGTGACTACGAGATCTAACTCTACATGCTGAAGGATAAGGATAGTAAAGCAAGAAGGCTCCCCCCGCCTCCAAACCCTCCAGTTATAACTGGCAAGAAAAAGTGAGAAAAAACACCATGCAGCTTGGAAAAACTGACATGGAAATTTCATAGGAAAGACTGAAAAGGAAAAGTTATATTCTATAATACACTATCTATAGGTTACCACTATGAATAACCTGAAAGAGAAAGTAGTAAAGTAAAATAAATAATCGAATAAATTAATAACTAATGCATGATGCTATGTACGGGTACGTTGAGTTAACGGGGCGTCTGCGGACACAGCGTGGAATTTGCACAGTGCATAGGTGGATGTTCAGGGGTGGTGCGGCAGCCTTGCCTGGTGCTATTAAGGTAGGCAGCAGTCAATCAGGCCCCAGCTTCGTTCATTCCACTGAGACTAGGAACTTTCCCATGTGGGACAAGCACACAAGTCACCTCCTGAAACAGTGACCCCTGGTACTTAAAAAAAAAAATCCCGATGGTGGCCACTTAACTAACAGGGACCCTCAGTGATCTATAGCCCATTACAGGTCGAAAGTATGAGTAGTGACCATTAACTTCGGGCTATCTGTGCATATCCTAGTCTGTGCATATACAATACTTGCATTTAATAAATTGATCCAGGCTCTAAAAAACTAAAGTAAAATAAAATAGAAAATTATACATACACAAGTGTTTTATTCAGGAGTAAACATATTAAGCTGGGGGTTAAACGACAAATACTTATCCAGGCGACCTTTAAAGGTTTGTACTGTATTACAATTTACTACGTTGGAGGGCTATTTATTCCATATATTTACAACTCTATTGAAGAAGAAATGCTTAGCTTCATGTGACTGGAATCGTTTGCCATTTATCTTATGCCCACTGCCTCTAGTATAATTCGAGTGATCAACTGTGAATTATTTATCGACAGCCATGTTATCATGTCCTTTGAATATTTTGAATACTTGAATCAAATCTCCTCGTATCCTGTGTTTATTTAGGGTAAAGAGATTCAGGGCCTCTAAACGTTCCTCGTACGGTTTATATCTCAATCTAGGTATCATCTTTTTCATCTTTTGCTGCACACTTTCAAGCTTTTCCATATCCTTTTTATAATACGGCGACCAAAACTGAACGCCATACTCCAAGTGCAGGTGTACTGAGGAATTATACAAAGTGAGGACAATACTATCGGATTTATACTCAAATGCTCTGCCTATGAATCCAATCAATTTATTGCCTTTTTTCACAGCTTCTGTACATTGTTTGCTTGGTTTCAAATCGTTTGTTATTATAACACCTTTTTCATGGTTAACCCTATCAGGTTGAACATTATTCTTGCCATAACTAGCTCTTAAATTATTACTGCCAATGTTTAGCACTTTGCATTTATTAATTATGAAATCCATTGATCAGACTTGGGCCCAGTTAAACAGTCGATCGAGATCTCTCTGAATTGTCTGTCTTTGCAGTGCTGTATCTGCTCTGTTACCTATTTTAGTATCATCAGCAAATTTTTAAATCTTGCAACACAATCCTTTGTCAATATCATTTACATATATTAAGAAAAGAATTGGACCTAACACTGAACCCTGCGGCACTCCACTTGTAACGTTTATCCAGTCTGACTCTTTTTCCATTTATTACAACTTTTCTTTCGTCCGGTGAGCCAACAATCTACCCACCCGAGAACATTGCCACTGAAACCATGTGCCTTTAGCTTCTGAAGGAGTCTTTTGTGTGCAACTTTGTCAAAAGCCTTTTGAAAATCGTGGTAGACCACATCAACAGATTTAGTCTCATCGTACATGTTCAGTATATTGCTGAAAAAGTCAAGCAGATTCGTGAGGCAAGAGCTATTATTACGATAACCATGTTGCGAATCTTTTATGAGATTGTTTGTTTCCAAGTGTTTCACAAACTTGTCTCTGATAATTGTTTCAAGCAATTTGCAAACCTCCGATATTAAACTAATTGGGCGGTAGTTTTCTGGATGGGCTCTGTTGCCCTTTTTGAATATTGGGGTTACGTTAGCAAGCTTCCATTCATGTGGCACCTGACTGCTCTTAAGTGATAAGTTAAAAAGTTCAGATAAAAGCTTTGA
The DNA here is from genome assembly GCF_032717465.1 of Coenobita brevimanus. Taxonomy (NCBI): domain Eukaryota; kingdom Metazoa; phylum Arthropoda; class Malacostraca; order Decapoda; family Coenobitidae; genus Coenobita; species Coenobita brevimanus. The sequence goes on from NC_136977.1 coordinate 26,220,961, forward strand.
TATTTCATTCTGTAGTTCCTTCGATACACGTGGAGATATATTGTCCGGTCCTGGTGTTTTAATTTGTTTATTGCAAGCAGTACATCACGATCGCTAACTGTAATGCCAGTGATTATGTTGTCCTCTTCTATGGAAATGGGGGAAACAGTAGGAATTATATGAATATTTTCTGTTGTAAATACTAATGCGAAGATAGTATTAAGAATTTTCGCCATCGTAGTTTCATCATCAGTGTGCTCTCCATTATCTGTGATTAAGGGACCGATTGATGGAATTATTACCTTTTTGCTTCTTGTGTAACTGAAAAATTCTTTGGGACTTGATTTACTGATACTTGCAATATATGCCTCAAGGTTTTTCTTACTGCATTTAATTAATTTTTTGGCTTTTCGTCGAAGGGCATCATATTCATTTTTGTCACTTTGATTCTTTGTGGTATAATAATTCTTATATGCTAGATTTTTTGTTTCTAGACAGTGTTTAATGTCGGAGTTCCACCATTTGGGTTTAGAATTTTTGGTAGGCCTTCTGTTCCGCATTGGAATACATAACCTGACAGCACTGTTGAGAGTTTCTGTAAAAAATTTCCATGCATCATTGATATCTAAAGTTTCGACAGTGGGATGCCAGTCACCTGCACCCACAGTTGCCTTTAATTTCTTAAAGTTTGCTCTCTTAAAGTCGGGCACTTTCTCGCAACTGACCCTGACACTGTCTTCACTGAAGTTGATGTTAAATGTAACTATGCGATGATCACTTGTACTAAATTCTTCTCCTACAATAACGTTACTCACTACATTTTCTGATGCAGCTAAGACAAGATCTAGGATGTTAGATCCACGTGTCGGATAATTTACAAATTGATATAAAGACCTTTCCTGCAAGTTTGTATATAGGTCTAACCCTGTGTGTGAGGATAGGGCTTCTCCCCATTTTGGAACTGGTAAATTAAAGTCACCAAATATTACAGTGCTTTGCATACAAGATAGTTTGGCAATTCGATTGTAGATTTCATTATCGATGTTGAGTGGCAGACCAGGTGGACGATAAATTAACCCAAGAGTGATTTTATGACAAGATTCATTTCTAAGCTGATTATAATTAGTGTCAATGTTTTCAATACATGGCTTGGTAATTTCAACTGGATGAAATCCTGATTTAAAATTTAACAACACACCGCCCCCTGCTCGATTCTTCCTTTCACTACTAAAAATGTGATAACCTGGTAAATTAAACTCAGCTAGAAAATCTCTCTGCTCAGTATCTAGCCACGATTCTGTTATACCAATCACATCATAATCTTCGGTAAAGACAAGGGCCTCTAAATCGGAAAGTTTATTAAGTAGACTACGCGCATTTACAAGAATAGCTTTAATGTGTTTTCTTTTCCGATGTTGTGAGCTTCCACTACTTACTGATTTCCCAGATTGCATGACATCTACGTTTGCCTCTCGTGATGCTTGTTTTTTCTCCAGAAAAAACTTACGGCATCACTGAGCAAACGACCGCGTCGGGCAGAACCAACAGCATTCCAGTGCAGTCCATCAGAAGGAAGGGAAAGATGGTGGCTGGAAAAAAGAAAAAAGAAATGAAGAAACAAGGGATGAAGGAAAAGAAGCAGAAGTAGAAGGGGGTGAGAGATAAGCTAAGATGCAACAAGACACGGCCCAAACTACCGAGTGGGGGGACATTTAATTCTCAAGAGGAAATCCTGCACGACTACTAAACTCACCTGACCATAACCTCAACTCCCGCAGAAGCATCCTACCCTCCCAACCCCCTCCCCCTCTGTCACCCCCTCTCATAGCCCCTCCCTCTTCTGACCCCTCTCTTCCCTCTTCTTCTCTCTCCCCTTCCCCGTTGACCCCTCTCCATCCTGAACCCTCCCTTTCTCCCCTCCCCCCTGTCCCTCCTATTTCACCTCCTCTCTTTCCCTTCTATTTCATCTCCTTTCCTTCCTTTCTCTTTCCCCACCTCTCCCTCCCTCCCTCCATCCCTCTCTTCTCTTTCCCCCCTTCTTCCTCCCCCCTCTTGCTCTCCCCTCCTCTCTCTCCTCCTCCTCCTCTTCCGCTCTCTCCCCTTCCATACCCCATTTCTTCATAGCTCCTTTCCCCCTCCTGATACCCCCTTTCTCCCATCCTTCCTCCCTCATTTTCACTTCAGAGCTCTCTCCCTCCTCTCGGTTTCCCCCCCCCCCTTACTCTCTGGCTTCTTTAGTCGCCTTTTCCTCCTATTCCTTTCTTTTCTCTTTGCCATCTTCCCTTCTATTCCTCCCTTTATTTATCTCACTTCTCTGTCCTCTCTCCCCTCCCAACAGCCCCTTTTCTAACTCCCCCCCCCTCATTCCCTCTTTCTCCAGAAGTGTTTAGTTTTTATGTTAATCCATCCTACCCCATTTACACTGAGAGAATATTGGAGTTCAGCGCTTTGGAAAGGCATTTAGAGACAAATTGACCTCTTCCTTGTTTCGCAGACGAGGCGAGTTCCATTACGGTCAAGAGGGAGGAGGAAGGGATGGGAGGGTAGGGGAAAGCAGTGGAGTGGAGAGGATGGAAACTGATTGGTAGGCGGAGAGGAGAGGAGAGGAGCAGGAGGATGAGTTGAGAGACGGGAAGGCGGACCAAGGAAGGTAGTGTAGTGGATGGAAAATGATAGGAGAAAGGAGGAGGGGAGCGGGCAGATGAATGGAGAGGAGATTAGAAGAAGAGAGAGAAGAGAAGAGAGGATATAAAGGGAGAAGAAATTAGAGGCTGGAAGAAGAGACAAGAGGATGGTAAAGGAAGAGCTGAAAAGAGAAGAAAAGAGAAATGAACAGACAAAACAGAGAGAAAAGAGGAAGAGATAAGCGAAAAGAAAAATAAAGAAGAGATGGAATAAAAGTCGAGAAAGAAGAATAAAGAAGATGAAAGAGATGAGTCGAGGAAGGAGCCTAGTTATAAAGAGAGGAAAGGTGTACACGAAGGAAGAGAATAGGAGTCGAGGAAAAAGTGTGATTTGGACGAATGAGAAGAAGAGTCGAGAAAAAAGAAAGAAAGGAAGAGAGAGAGAGAAAAAAAAAGAATTAGAATCGAGGAAGAAGAATTAAGAAGGGAAAAGAGAAGAATAGCCGAGAACGAAGAAGAGTTAAGAAGAGAGGAAGAGTGTATGCGAGTAGAGAGAGAATAGGGGTTGAGGAAGAAGAGTAAAGTTGATGAAAAAGAAGAGAGTCGAAGAAGAAGAGTTAAGAAGAGAGGAAGAAGTGCACACCCTCCTTTGCTGACTCATGCTTCACCTTCTTCACAGGACCAGACCAGCTAAAGCAATCTTATGAAGCATCAGCCACGTCCAGAGAACTAGAATTCCCACCCACCTCCATGACTCTGGTTAAGGCCCGGAACGGTTCATTCCCTCCCCCCCATACCTCCCCTCCCTCGTCCCCTTACCCCTTCACACTCCTCATTCCTTCCCCCCCATACCTTCCCTCCCTCGTCCCCTTACCCCTTCACACTCCTCATTCCCTCCTACTCCCCTCTCGCACAACTGTCACTCCCCACACATCATTTGTACTCCTCTACCCCCCCCACTCCCCCAAAGCATTCTTTCGCACCCCTCACATCCCTCCTTCTCTCCCCTCTCCCTCCCCCTTTCCCTCGCAACCCACCACCCATACCCCCACCCCAACTCCCTCTCCCAGAGTCTCCCTGGACATGCTCAGGAGGTCGCATCATCGAACGTAAACTCCTAGTGGGGTCAGGGGTCATGCGGACTTCTTCACACACACACACACACACACACACACACACACACACACACACACACACACACACACACACACACACACACACACACACACACACACGAGATAATAATAACGAAAGAGGCGTGCTGGACAAACAGATATTACTCCATGCCACTAGACCCTCCAGAAGGTGTTCCTTCTTCCCTTCCTCGGTAACTGTTAAATCTGTTTTGACCTGCAGGCAGGGATGACGCTGAGTGCTGACTACATGCTGTATAGATGGCAGGATTGGCTGGCAGCGTTGTTTGGCTGCATTTAACAGATTTGTTTAAGGTGTGTAGGATTAACTTTGGACTTTTAAGCGGAACAGAAGTGTTAATAGAAGGACAGGAGCGGTTGTTTTTCTACAGTAGATAGGTAGAACTGACGAGTGTTAATTTGACTACCTGTTGCCTAGGGATGTTTTCAGTAGATAGGACTGAGTGCTGTGCAGGGTGGACAGAAGTCACTAGTGTATTTGCTGAATAGGACTGACTGCAGAGAGCTGTATTGGATGGTTAGAACTAGACTACCTAGTGCTTTATTGACTGCTAAGTGCTGCTTAAGGTAAATTATATTCACTACTCCTTTGCGTAGATAAAACCTGACTACTGAGAACTGTATTACTAAGTTGAAAGAGACCACTGAGTACTGTTTAGAGGTGGATTGGATTACTGGCAAGTCCTGTTTAGGGCGGGTCAGATGCGTTGCCTGGCTGGTTGAATATCAGCCCGGCGACCTTAACAGGTATGGTCGAACGCAAGTCTCACCTATTGGATAGATAAGGATAGTTGTTAGGTTAGGTGCTGGTGGTGGTGCTGGGTTAATTAGGGATAGATAAGGAGAGTTGGTGGGTTAGGTGTTAGTGGTGGATGCTGGTTCAGTCCTTCACTTCCATGACCTTTTATTTTTTATTAGAGAGAGAGAGAGAGAGAGAGAGAGAGAGAGAGAGAGAGAGAGAGAGAGAGAGAGAGAGAGAGAGAGAGAGAGAGAGAGAAAGAGAGAGAAAGAGAAAGAGAGAGAGAGAGAGAGAGAGAGAGAGAGAGAGAGAGAGAGAGATGAAACAAAGTAGTGTTAAATAATACTGGAAGGAGGAGGTGAAGACGTTAAGAGAATGAATGAGAGAGTTAAAGTAAGTGAAAATATACAATGATGAAAAAAATGCATGAACGAAGACGAGAAAGGTGAATCAGTGTGATGAAAAAATGAGTAATTGGAAAATCGTGTGGACAAGCCAGTGAGTGGATGATTGTGCAGTTACCCGAGGGAGTTTTGCAGGAAAGAATAAATAGCTGAGTAGAATAGTGGATGTGTGGATGAGAAAGTGGCTGGGTGTTAAAGTAGGTGAGTGGATGGGTGCAAGGATGATGGATGAGTCGATAGGATAGATTGTAAATGGGTAGATTTGTGTGTGTGTGTGTGTGTGTGTGTGTGAGAGAGAGAGAGAGAGAGAGAGAGAGAGAGAGAGAGAGAGAGAGAGAGAGAGAGAGATGGTGTTAACTGGTTAGTTCAGGAAGACTGTGTAAGGGGAAGCGGTGTAGAAAAGCGTATACTGTAAATGTGTGTGTGAGAGAGGTGTAAGAGCATATGTGGAAGGGGATTCGGGGGGAAGGGGGAAGTAGAGGAAGGAGGGGGAGGAGCGAGGGGAGGTGTTAGGGAGGAGGAGAGTGAAGGGGGAGTGCAAATAGGGACGGGGAGGAAGGTTAAATATGTGGCCTTTTCCTTCATCAATTCCACTTCTTATACATCTCTCGGTCAACACTGTCATTAGTATTAGTTCCACGCTGGCTGAACTGAAACTGGAGAGAGGGAAGGGGGAGGGAGGAGACACAGATTCAGAGACAGACAAACAGACAGACAGCAACAGGGCGAATGAAAGTTTTTTATGAGGGATGGTAGAGTTTATGAGGGAGTAGTCTGTAGTATGGATGGAGACAGTATGAAAAAATTTGAAAGAGGAGTTATGAAAAGAGCATAAGAAGGAGGCAAGACCATCATGTAAGGGTGAGGGTACTTTTTACGAGCTAGCGAAGAGAGCGAGCTTAGAGAAGCGATGTTTACGTTCAGCTGATAAATGAGCGGCTCGAAACGACTCGGCCCGCCTGACGCAACAGGGCCCGACCTCGATGGTTTCAGAGTCTAATAACTTTTCTACTATTTGAGATAGAGAAGAGATTCTTTCAGCATCTAGTAGATACAGTCAATACATTTTGTTTTGAGCTATGCATTTACTCATGAGACCAAAGAAACCCCTTGGAATCCCAGCTTTCCAAAGGAATGTACCGAGGGCTTCAATTGACTTTCTCCACAATGAAATCAATTTAAAGTACTCTGAAAGTGACACATGCGAGGTATGAGTTGTTTCTCTTTCCATATGTTGATTGCACGCGTGTGTGTGTGTGTGTGTGTGTGTGTGTGTCTGAGCGAAAGAGAGAGAGAGAGAGAGAGAGAGAGAGAGAGAGAGAGAGAGAGAGAGAGAGAAGGTGAGAAAGTACATATTTTAGCTCAGTTATTCTTCTGATATTATTCAACTACCTCACCAGAAAATGTTGAAACTTTACTATCTGTCTATCTATTGTTACATAGCCTATGATTTCATCATCCTTTGTGTAATTTTAACGCACAGTATGCTGCATGTTTGATCACGAGCGTGTTCTGCCTCAGTCCCCCCCTTCTACCGTTATAGTAGAGTAAGTCGTCCTTTCTGTTATTCAGTGCGGGATTGTCGACCGTTTGTCCCCATCGCTTCATTTGCGCGTCCTTATTACAAGTTGTATCAAGCTCTGCTGGCCCCTATATAATGAGCTCAGTCTCTGCATCATTGCCACTTAGATCTGCTCTTCATTTTGTTCACATCTCTGTCCTCCCCTGTACAGATATTATTATTGTGAGTGCTCAAGAAGTCTCCAACCATCTAGCAGCTGTGTGTAATTTGAGTATAACTGTTGTTGCATTTTTTCTTGTACTGTATAGCATAAGTTTAATTTGTAGGCCTAGTGAAGTTTTTGTAATTCATGTAGGGTTCTTTATGTCAGTCATTTTTGATAATAGTTTGTATCTGTAATTATTTATCTGGCATTCACTGAGTATTATCTGGTATCTCATTTTATCAGGGCTGACTTAGATAAATTTATTCTTGCTAATTTCGTGTTAATAGAGGTTATTGCAGTTAACCATATATATTACCTGTTTGTGCCATTACATTATCCTTATGAGTCCTGAATGTTTTGTTGTTAGTTTGAGCATTAAACTTTAACTTGTAATTTTACCTAACTCTTTTGTTTTGAACCTGGAACTTTACGGGACAGACTCTTCGTATTCTCACTTAAAGTGTACATTATCTTTCTCTGTTCCGTAACATAAATTTGGCGACCTCATATCAGGATATTCAGGATATTATCATAAGGATATTGTTTGATATTTTGTGACTGTGATATATTCATGATGGCTACTATTTCTACACTTGATGAAGCCAAAGATTTTTTGTCAAATGTGCAAACAGTGTGTGATATAGAAAACAGAACAAAGAATGAACTTAAGCTTGTTGCTCAACAATTGGGAATTGCAGTTCACTCTCATCATTCTAAAGATCAAATTGTTGGCATGATTAATAAGAGCTTGTTTAATGTAACTCCTCCAAATGAGCAAACGCAGATTGAATTAGCTAAGTTACAGCTAGCCCTGCAGGAGGCTCGTGCTAAGGAGGCAGAGTCTCGTGTTAAGGAGGCTGAATTTCAAGCACGTGCTAAGGAGGCTGAGTCTCAGGCTAAGGAGGCGGAATCTCAGGTTCGGATTCAGGAGGCACAGATACAGGCTCAGGCACAAGTTGAACTTGCCAGGATTCAGGCAGACCATGAGTATCGCATGAAACAAGGTGGAACTGGATCATCTAGCTCTGATGATTTTGATGTGGCTAAAAATGTTAAACTTGTCCCTCCTTTTAATGAATCTGATTTAACAAAGTATTTTCAGTTGTTTGAGAGGGTAGCTACAGGTTTTAATTGGCCTAAGGAGTATTGGCCAGTACTCCTTCAAACTGTTCTCACCGGTAAAGCTCAAGTAACTTATGCATCTTTGCCTCAGGATCAGTCTGATAATTATGATGTAGTTAAGAGCTTGATTCTTAAGGCCTATGAGCTTGTTCCTGAAGCTTATAGAGTGAAATTTAGGACAACTTACAAGCAAGATAAGCAATCCCATGTTGAGTATGCAAAAATCAAAGAAGATCTGTTAGAGCAGTGGTTAAATTCTAAGAATGTGGAATCTGATTTTGGTAAATTTAAGCAGATGATTTTGCTGGAGGACTTCAAAAGGTGTATTAGTAAAGATGTAAGCCTATATCTTGATGAGAGAAGAATAGATAATTTGTCTGATGCTGCAGTTTTAGCTGATGAGTATGTTCTCACTCACAAGAGATATTCTAAAGAAAAAGGGAAAGCTGAGAGTAAGTACGTTGCCTCTACTCAGAGTACAGGTAACAGGAAAGAGAATAAGGATGATGTTTCTCAGGAAGTAAATACCAGCTTCACCTCTAGATTTCAGAAAAGTAAATGTACTTATTGTAGTAAGCTTGGTCATACTACGGAGAGATGTTTCAGGAGACAGCGTGATGTGAACAAAAAGGAGTCTTTAAATATTCAGTCAATTGGTCTAGTGTCCACTCTTGAGAGTTCCCAGAATTCTTTAACTGAGTTAACTGAACCTGCTTTGAGGGGTAACTTAAATTCTCATGATGGAGCTCCTCTTTTGAGCAGTAACGTGGGTGACACTCTCAAGAGTTCATGTGCTAATTTCCTGTCTGATGGTTTTGTCAGTCCTCTGGACAGTAATGACAGGAAATCAGTTCAAATATATCGTGATACAGGTGCTTGCCAATCCCTTATGCTGACCAGTGTTCTAGGCTCTAATGTTAATTCCTCTGATGAAACTGTAATCTTACAAGGTGTAGGGAATAATTACTTCTCTGTCCCTCTGTGCAGAGTGAATTTAGAGTCTGGTTTTGTTAATGGTTCCGTTATGGTTGGGTTGGTTGAGACACTCCCAATGTCAGGTGTAACTTTCTTACTTGGAAATGATATTGGTGGAAGTCAAGTGTGTCCAGCTCCTCAGTTGTCTAGTGAGCCAGTGGCTGCGGCCCAGGATTGTGATGTCCCTGATGTGTTCCCTGCATGTGCTGTCACTAGGGCTAAGTCTAAAGTTACTGGTGATTTAGAGGATAATGATGATGATGATGTTATCCTAGCTGACACTTTTCTTGCTAATTTGGACCACTCACCAGATGAGGCAGTACCCCGTAGTGTTGATAATTTGTCTCGTCAAGAGTTGGTTGAGTTGCAGGTTGCTGACCCTGAGTTGAAAGGTCTAGCTAACTCTGCTTACAGTGAAGAAGAGTCAGCCGGTGCTTCTACTTGTTATTATGTAAAGTCAGGAGTACTTATGAGGAAGTGGAGACCCCCAACAGCATCAGCCGACTGTGAATGGGAGGTTGTACAACAAGTTGTCATCCCTCGTGTTTGTAGGCAGGATATCATTAGAGTGGCTCATGATTCCAGTTTGGCAGGACACCTTGGAGTGAGGAAGACTGTGGCACGCATTTTGAAACACTTCTACTGGCCAGGTATCTTCAGGGATGTTTCCTGGTATTGTAAGTCTTGTCACACCTGTCAAGTTGTGGGGAAGTGTAATCAGACCGAAAAGGTTGCACCTCTAGTTCCCATTCCTCCTTTTGAGGCGCCTTTCACCCGTGTGTTGGTGGATATTGTGGGCCCTCTTCCTAAGACTTCTTCAGGATTTTCTTATGTGTTGACCATGATTGATATGGCTACTCGTTATCCTGAAGCCATTCCACTTAGAAACATCTCAGCAAAGAACGTGGTTAAGGAAATGCTAGGGTTCTTCACAAAGTTTGGTCTGCCCAAGGAGGTACAGTCAGACCGGGGAAGTAATTTCATGTCAAATGTTTTCAAGCAGTCTCTGAAAGAGTTGGGCATCACCCAGATCACGTCTTCAGCTTACCATCCCCAGACCCAAGGAGCGTTGGAGAGATATCATCAAACACTCAAATCGATGCTCAAGAAATACTGTTTGGAACATCAGAAAGACTGGGACAAAGGTCTTCCATTTGTTGTATTTGCCGCAAGAGAATCTCCAAATGAATCACTGGGCTTCTCACCTTTTGAACTACTGTTTGGCCATGAAGTAAGAGGACCCCTTAAGCTACTCAAGGAATGCTGGCTGTCGGAGGAAGATGACGTCAACCTGCTGGAGTATGTGATGAAGTTCAAAGAACGGCTGTCCACTGCTTTACAGCTGGCGAGAGAGAATTTAGGAGCTGCTCAGGAGAAGATGAAGACTTGGTATGATAAGAAGTCCAGGTTACGCCACTTTCAGCCAGGAGATCAGGTTTTGATTCTGCTACCAGTTCATGGGCAACCTCTTCAAGCCAAGTTTAGTGGTCCTTATTTCGTGGAGAAGAAACTCAGTGATGTCAACTATGTCATCGCCACACCAGATCGTAGAAAGAGCAAGCAACTATGTCACATCAACATGCTAAAGTTATATCACAGGCGGGACGAAAATAATCCAGTCTGCACTGTAGCTGTTCCACCCGAGTCTGCAAGTGAAGCTCTCCCATGCAGTATGAGCCTGAGTGATAGTTTGGGGAAGAATCCTGATATCATGAATGATCTCCAGACTAAGCTTTCTCATCTACCTCCCAAGGAAAGGCAGGAGTTTTCGGCATTACTGCAGGAGTACCCGCAAGTGTTCCGTGCCACTCCAGGAAGAACCACTGTGTTGATGCATGATGTCGATGTTGGAGACGCAAAGCCAATTAAATTGCCTCCTTACCGTGTGAACCCAGTGAAAGTTCCTCTCATCCAGAAGGAGCTTGGCTACCTGTTGGACCACAAGATGATTGAGCCCTGTCAGAGCGAGTGGAGTTCTCCTGTCACTCTAGTCCCTAAGCCAGGTGGGTCACAGAGGCTTTGCATTGACTACAGACGTGTTAATCAGATAACCAAAACAGACATTTACCCTCTCCCTCGTGTGGAAGATTGCATAGACAAGATCGGAAAGGCTAGGTACATAAGTAAGTTTGCTTTGTTAAAGGGATACTGGCAAGTACCTATGACTGAACGTGCTAGGGAGATCTCATGTTTTGTAACATTAGGAAAGTCATTTGCATGTTCTGTAATGCCATGTACAGATTGTTTTAGAGTAATAAGAAATTTCCTTTGTAAATATCTTTTTTCTTTGTGGGGAGGTGTTACATAGCCTATGATTTCATCATCCTTTGTGTAATTTTAACTCACAGTATGCTGCATGTTTGATCACGAGCGTGTTATGCCTCAGTCCCCCCCTTCTACCGTTATAGTAGAGTAAGTCGTCCTTTCTGTTATTCAGTGCGGGATTGTCGACCGTTTGTCCCCATCGCTTCATTTGCGCGTCCTTATTACAAGTTGTATCAAGCTCTGCTGGCCCCTATATAATGAGCTCAGTCTCTGCATCATTGCCACTTAGATCTGCTCTTCATTTTGTTCACATCTCTGTCCTCCCCTGTACAGATATTATTATTGTGAGTGCTCAAGAAGTCTCCAACCATCTAGCAGCTGTGTGTAATTTGAGTATAACTGTTGTTGCATTTTTTCTTGTACTGTATAGCATAAGTTTAATTTGTAGGCCTAGTGAAGTTTTTGTAATTCATGTAGGGTTCTTTATGTCAGTCATTTTTGATAATAGTTTGTATCTGTAATTATTTATCTGGCATTCACTGAGTATTATCTGGTATCTCATTTTATCAGGGCTGACTTAGATAAATTTATTCTTGCTAATTTCGTGTTAATAGAGGTTATTGCAGTTAACCATATATATTACCTGTTTGTGCCATTACATTATCCTTATGAGTCCTGAATGTTTTGTTGTTAGTTTGAGCATTAAACTTTAACTTGTAATTTTACCTAACTCTTTTGTTTTGAACCTGGAACTTTACGGGACAGACTCTTCGTATTCTCACTTAAAGTGTACATTATCTTTCTCTGTTCCGTAACACTATCTATTGCCAGACTCCTTAATCCCGTAAGGGGTGGCCACAAACAAATCGCCTCCATATCTCCCTGTCCTCCGGCAATTCATTGAAACTTTATATCAAGATGAAATTATGACGATAGGCGTATGCATAAACGCTCACTCTCTCGTCACGCACTCACAAAGCTTACTTTACTGGTTATACATGTGTGAGGTTGGAGGGAGACAGAGGAACGGGGAGGTGTTTAGGGAAATGTAATGGAGAATGAGAAAATGTGGGAAGAGATGAACAGATGAATGGGTGGGAGACAAGAGCATGTATGTGGAAGAAGTGAGACTGTTGTACCATAGGAAAGGGGAACTGGGTGCTGTGTGAAGGAGCATGAAAGAAAGGCTGAGGAACTAGTGTGTGGGAGGTGGAAGAGTGATAGTAGGAAAGGTGAGAGGATATTTTGTGAAAGGTGGTAGGAAAGATGGGGTGGAAGACAATAGAGAAACGTGGGAAGGGGGATGAACAGATAAAAAAACATGGTAGGAGGGGGGATGAGCAGACACACTTCCTACCAAGACGCTGTCTTTACACCATCAGTTCCACGCAGCATCAGCAGTCGGAATAGAAACTTGGAAAACCTTAAACTCAATCCCCCACGATAACTTTGATACCCAGGAGAAGGTAATGAGAGGAGAGTCGGGCTGTTGACAAGCACGATGGTGGTCAAGCCGACGATGAGGGGGGTGGAGGCGAAGAGGGGCAGGTTTAATTCTCACCACATTATATTGCTAAACTCTGAATTTTTATGTGTCTTCCGACATTATCATCAGCGTTTGGGTCCGGTCACGTTCGCCTGTAATGGAGTTTCTTACCTCCACTGCCAACAACGATGTGGGTATTCTTCTCTCTCATTACCTTGTGCCTTTATTTTTGTTTTTTATTTAATCATATATATATATATATTTTTTTTTTGCATTTAGTTTCTAAATTCTGATCGACGATTTTTTAATTTTATTTAGGAAAGGCTTCTTTTATTAAAGGGGTGAACGACCGCCTTAACCCTCTTGAAGGCAGACACCAACTTAGGCTGTTTATTGTGCCCCTGCCAGACAATTTTATTCAGCTATGGCTAGACGACTTTATTAAGCCTTGGGATAACTTCTCGTACTGATGAGGTTACTGGACTTTCCAACCAACACCAGTGAATATATATATTTTTTTTTCCTGTCATTTCTGTTTTCCTTTCCATTTGTATCATTACTTTCTTCTAAGGATGCAATGGAAATACTTAACGGCATTAAGTACGCTGATGCCTAATTAGTTTATTTAATTTTTAACACTCCAGACAGTTTTATTCAGCTGAAAAGCCATCTCTGGGCAGTCTCCTACGACCTCTCGAATGTAGTGACATTTTTTTTTTTTGTATATATATATATATATATATATATATATATATATATATATATATATATATATATATATATATATATATATATATATCCGCAAGATAGTGTTAATGAATAATGAAAGATCTGCTGCTGGAAAGGTCACAGGATCATCTTAGCCTTGGCGATTTTTCTTCACATTCATCTTTTGGATTCATTTTCGTTCTGAGAGGGGAGAAATTTCTTATGTCTTTCGATATAAGGACGTCTTAATTTTTTAAGTCTTGTAACCATTAGACGGTTGTATTCAATTCAGGGCGACCTTTTGAAATGAAGAGTTATTTGGATTCTTTACTCCTAGCAAAGATGGTATTTCCTCACTTTCACTTTTTTTTTTCCTTCCTGCTACCATCTGAACATTTAATTATATATGTTAGGAATACCTCTCGTTGGAAAGGAATTATTGTTGTTGTTGTTGTTGTTGTTGTTGTTGTTATTATTATTATTATTATTATTATTATTATCATTATTGTTGTTGTTGTTGTTGTGGTGGTGGTGGTGGTGGTGGTGGTAGCTGTGGTGGTGGTGTTCCGGTTAATTTATTATTATTATTATTATTATTAGTATTAGTATTATTATTATTATTATATATTATTATTATTATTATTATTATTATTATTACACAGGGCTACATAATCAAATTTCTTCCTCTCATCAGGTATAAAATATAACATTTCTAGACCTATTTTGGACGATGATCACGAATCTGCAGTCCATTTTAGCCTAGCAGGTCACAGTTTTATGGGAACTATCTTTTATCATTTTTGTTGAATTTTACCGCTGGACGCATATGCTTACTTATAAAACGAAGTTTTTCTGAGTATTAAGGTTTCGAAGTTTTTTGAAGTATGTCGATTCCTCATATAAATTCAGTGTCTCCAAATAGTCCACATATACGTGTATTATCATCTAAATTAATGACAAAACAGGAAACTCTCCTGCAAGACATATAAAAGAGTGAGTTTCAGTGCACTTTTGCAAAGGTCAAACCACTCAAACTCGTCGAGCTTTAGACTTCCTTCGATGCTGCGTTCCTGGCTCATCCCTGTACAGCATCCAACAGAAATCCGCGAGCACACTTTCATTCAAGATTGCGATGCTCCATTGCACTGATATCTTGATGGAAGTGTCATTCCTGTTCGTCAGGGGAGTAATACCGCCTTCAAGCTTTTCTTCAATGAATCAGTGAATAAACGTCATTGAGAAGAATCATGCTTCTGTGAAAGGCAGCGGAACAATCCAACAATGTCGTTGCAAAAACATAGTGGTCCGTCAACGGAGAAATATGAAGAAAGATCTTCACTTTCTGACCACTACTTGATGGTGGCCAGAATTAGGATTCAAGTAAGATGGAGGAATAGAAGAAGGGAAAGGAGAGAGAAGGAGTAGTTGCAAGGAGAGTGGAAAGGTTACAAGAGAATGAAAAAAAGGCAGAGTATAAGAGAGAAGTGGAGGAACGATTGGGCAAATATGAATTGGAGCAGATGGGAGACATGGAAGGTGAGTGTAGGATATTTACAGAAGAAATATGTGCAGCATGTGACGTGGTGTGTGGAAGGAAGAGAAGACGGAGGTGGGTGCAAGGAACAGAGTGGTGGACTGAAGAGGTGAGACAGGCTGTGGCACAAAAGAAGAAAGCATACAATGAATGGATGAGAAATAGGGGCGTGGAAGAAGTTGAGAGACGGAAGAGAGAGTTATATGTATAAAGAAAGAGAGAGGTGAAAAGATTAGTAAGAGAGAGTAAGAAGAGAGTGGATGAGGAATTTGGAAGGAATTTGAGTGTAAAGTGGAGGGACTGTAAGAAAATGTTCTGGAAAGAGGTAAAAAGAGTAAGACAGGGTGGAAGTGAAGTTAGCAGGGGAGTGAAAGATAAAAATGGTAGATTACTAGTGGAGAAGGGAGAAAAAGTGAGCAGATGGAGAGAACACTTTAAGGAATTGTTGAACATAGAGGATGGAAGTAATGCGAGTATAAGTGGTTGGGGAATGGCTGGGAGAAGGAGGGAGGTGAGAAGACAGGAAGAAATCAGTAGGATAGAAGTTGTGGAAGCAATGAAGAAAGTTAAATCGGGGAAAGCCCCAGGAATTGATGGAGTGTGTGGTGAAATGCTGAAGCATGGGGGAGAGATAGTAGTTGAATGGATGTGGAAGATGTGCAGATTGGCCCGGAGGATTGGAAGTCAGGTATAATTATTCCCTTGTACAAAGGAAAAGGGGAAAAAGAAGTGTGTGGTAATCATAAGGCATTTGTCTTCTTAGTATAATAGGAAAAGTGTATGGTAGGATACTTATTGACAGAGATAGAGAAAGAACAGAGAAATTAGTTGGAGAAGAACAGGGAGGCTTTAGGAAAGGAAGAGGTTATGTAGATCAGATATTCATTCTTAGATCTTTAGTGGAAAAGTTTCTAGAGAAGGGAAAGAAGTTGTATGCGGCTTTCATGGATTTGGAGAAAGCATATGACAGGGTGTGTCATAAATGACTTTGTGTCATAAAAGACTGTGTAGGTTCCTTGTGGTTGAGTTATATATATATTTTAGATTTGTGGTCGAGTGGCTTTTATATCTTGTAGTAACTTCCCATTCGTCATGTAGTGACAGGAGAGGTAAAGAATAGTATGGGACTATTTTTATTTGTCTTGGAAATATTAACAAGTCTCTCACACAAAGCGGAATATAGAGTCTCGCTCCCTCTCTCTCTCTCTCTGTCTCTCGAGTTGCTAAGCTCTTCTCCCCTTCGACCTGCCTCGAGTATCGTTTGTCCCCTTTTCGACCTCTCTGTTCTATAGCTTACCTCCATCTAAACTCTCTTTCCTAAATTCTGGTGTAGCAGGGGTGTGTCACGTGTGTTCCTCGTGGATGGACTAGGTCTTTGTTCACGAGAGGACTGCTGACAGCTAACTGCATCATCTCCTTACTGGCCGCTGTCGTCAGCTTTCCTCAGTGTAACTTGCAAACCTCATTTCCTTTTCCCAGGCTCGCAGAGGGCTGTCTATCTATCTATTTATCTATCTATCTATTATGATTTTGCAATTATAATATGGAGTCCTACCACACTGCTCGGCCGCGCAAAAATGGCGTACCATCGACATTTAATAGTCATAACATATTAATATATATTATATACACATTATAATGAACTTATAAGCAAATTAAGTGAAATACATAATATTGTAAAAGTAACATAATTGTATGAATATTGTATACATATATTATTCATAGTAAATAGTGATTATTTAGTAATATTACATTTTAAACAAGTTGTATACATATTTGAATAAATGCAATGGTTGTTGTATAACACTGTGTAAGACGTGCATGTACAACAGACGTACTTATATAATTGTGCAATGGTAATACTGCTAGGTTATACATTACATAGAGTTATCACTTTAGTAATGTCTAATATTTCACCTAACTTGTATGATGATACTGGTAATACAGAATTGTGCTATAATTGTATGACTTATAATATTGTACTAACATTGTGGTACTACATAATTGTAACATTTTATGAATTGTTAAAAAATATTGTGTTAATGCATAATTGTGTTGGCCTTATAATTGTAGTTACATTTTGTTAATGCAACTATTACATAAATGTCTTGGCCTTATAATTGTAGTTAAAGTTACATAAAAGTTACATCTTGTTAATGCAACTGTTAATTGGCAAAGTGTAACATAATGCAATCGTTTGTCGTTACATAATTGTTACATATCGTTTGTAGTTACATTATTGTAGTTAAAGTTACATACAGAAATGGTACATATTGTTTGTAGTATTGTTTGTAGTTACATAATTGTAGTTAAGGTTGCATAAAAGTTACATCTTGTTAATGCAACTGTCACATAAATTGGTACATATTGTTTGTAGTTACATAATTGTAACAAGTGTAACATAATGTAATCGTTTGTCGTTACATAATTATAATATGGAGTTACATAATTGTAATAATTGCAGTCCTAACATATGCTGCGGTCGATGATAGTGATGATGTGCCATGCCACTTGTTTGTGGAGACAACAATTTGCTTTTTTGTTTGTAGTTTATGTGGTATTTTGACATATGTAGTAACACTTACACTTATTTTCATTTGTTTGTTATGTGATCTTACTCTATTTCTCTTTTTTCTTTCTTACTTTTCTTTCTTTCTTTCTTTTTTTTTTCTTTTTTGTATGTATTGAGTTTCCATAGTTTGTTTTACTTCGCTTGTGTACGCTTTTTCTATGTTGTTCATGGTTGCATAATTACTGGCTAATTTCCTTGGGATACTTTTTTAAAGTTTAGTTTATATTGCACAGATATTATTGAAAATGATATTGTATAGTCCCATATTTTGTTATTTTATATAAAATATATATATATATATATATATATATATATATATATATATATATATATATATATATATATATATATATATATATACAGTATTAACTATACACACTGACTTGTTGTTCACCTGTACCTATCGTGAGTAATATGTGTGTCAGCACTGTGTGGAAATCAGTGTCTTCACGATTGTGTTGAAGATGTTCACTCTTGCTAACGTCATTTGTGTTGGCCATTTTTTTTTTTTTTTCTAGTTTACCTTGTAACTTAATTTATATGTTTCCACTAGGTAGCTTTAATTAATAAATGTTAAATACAGTTCTTTTAATCGCTCACTGAGTAACTGTGATGGTATATTTTCTTTATTACTTTGTAGATGTAATAATGTATAGCTGTATGTATGAAACACGTATTTTATGTAGGTATAAAAGGTAACACTCGTTGGTAGTAAATAAATGTTATAATAAATGAATGAATATATACAGTGTAAAATATTTATTGTTGGTGCAAGTATTTAATGACTGAATTATGAAGATAATTGAAGTAGGTATATGAATTTAAGTTGTAACTATACAACACGTTTTATATGTTTGTGCAGAAGCTTATTGTCTATCACTGTGTATTGTATAAATGAAGTAACTAGGTAACTCACTAATTTTTACCGTGGTGGGAAATGGTGTGAGTGGTGTTGCACGTGGTGATAGCGTTGTCCTTCGCGGGTTGCTTAACGTGTTGTCGTCTCAGCACATGGTGGCGTCGGCTTCCCACACTGGTAGCTGTGGTGAGTGAATGAGTAGCGATGAGTAACTTGAGTGAAGACGGGTGAGTAAGACGAGTTGTGAATATGGACTTGGTGTTTTGCTGCGTGTCTTGACCTCTGCACTCCTGCGTAAGCGTTGGGGGTTGGGTGGGTGTAGCAGAGAGAGGAGGGTGAGGTCTGGTGGTTATGAGTCGTGTCTCACTCTTCGTTTGTTTTGTTGTTCTTCCTCGAGGTATTTGTGGTCCTTTTTCCTCTTCTTTACTTGCTTTGTTTTATATTCTTCTTGTTGCTGCTTGAAGTTAGGTGAAGATTATAGAATTGTTTCGTAGACTTGTAGACTATTTGCATTGTAGGCTGTATTTTGTCGGGATTCACTGTAGAACCGAAGCTAATCTTGTAGAGTCTCGCCTGCTTTGGTAGAAATTTGCTTTTAATTGGGAGACGATGTCCGTAGTTTCGCTGGTTCGTCGTAGAAATTGCAATATTGTATCAATATTTTGTTAAACTACTTGCAAGGCGTCGTGTGATCTCTTGGCCTCTGCATCAGCATGATGATCTGGGAGACGGAGGGGGCTGGTTGGAGAGAATACTGTCAGGAGCTGGTTGTGTTGTTGGTTGAGAGAGATATTATTTTTGTTTTCAATCTTGATATTTTGTAGGAATTTAATGTTGATTCGTGGATGAGGTTCGTATACGTTCGCTGCTACCAAATGTCATAAATGACTTTGTGTCATAAAAGACTGTGTAGGTTCCTTGTGGTTGAGTTATATATATATTTTAGATTTGTGGTCGAGCGGCTTTTATATCTTGTAGTAACTTCCCATTCGACATGTAGTGACAGGAGAGGTAAAGAGTAGTATGGGACTATTTTTATTTGTCTTGGAAATATTAACAAGTCTCTCACACAAAGCGGAATATAGAGTCTCGCTCCCTCTCTCTCTCTCTCTGTCTCTCGAGTTGCTAAGCTCTTCTCCCCTTCGACCTGCCTCGAGTATCGCTTGTCCCCTTCTCGACCTCTCTGTTCTATAGCTAACCTCCGTCTAAACTCTCTTTCCTAAATTCTGGTGTAGCAGGGGTGTGTCACGTGTGTTCCTCGTGGATGGACTAGGTCTTTGTTCACAAGAGGACTGCTGACAGCTAACTGCATCATCTCCTTACTGGCCGCTGTCGTCAGCTTTCCTCAGTGTAACTTGCAAACCTCATTTCCTTTTCCCAGGCTCGCAGAGGGCTGTCTATCTATCTATTTATCTATCTATCTATTATGATTTTGCAATTATAATATGGAGTCCTAACACAGGTGGATAGACAAGGATTGTGGAAAGTGTTAAGAATATATGGAGTAGATGGGAAGTTGTTGAATGCTGTGACGAGTATGTACGATGGTGCTAAGGCTGCAGTGCGTGTGGATGGTGAACTAAGTGAATTTTTCTCTTTGAAAGTTGGGTTGAAACAGGGATGTGTCATGTCTCCATGGTTGTTCAATCTGTACATGGCTGGGGTAATAAAAGAGGTACAAGGTAGGGTAGTGGATGTTGGAGTGGCCCTGGTGAGAGAGGATAGTGTTTGGAAACTCCCTGTACTGTTGTTTGCAGATGATACTGCGTTGTTGAGTGAAGACGAAGGGAAGCTGCAAGGCTTGGTGGATGAGTTTGGAAGAGTGTGTAAGAAACGGAATCTAAAGGTGAATGTAGGGAAGAGTAAAGTGATGGTCTTTGAGAGAGGTGAAGTCAGTGAATGTACAGTGAGGTTGGATGGTGAGGAATTGGAAAATGTGAGTTCGTTTAAGTACTTGGGTAGTGTGATGAGTAAGGATGGAGGTTTGGAGGGTGAAGTGCTTGAAAGGGTACATCAGGGAAGAAAGGTTGCTGGTTCTTTGAAAGCAGTGATAAGAAACAGGGAAGTGAGCATGGAAGTGAAAAAGTTACTACATGACAGTATTGTGATACCAACCCTAAGGTATGGACGTGAAGCTTGGACGTTGTTGGAAGGACACAAGTCAAGAGTGAGAGCAGTGGAAATGAGTTATTTAAGAGGAGTCTGTGGAGTCACATGGAGAGACAGGCTGACGAATGAGGATATAAAGGAGCGTTGTGGTGTGGATGTGGATGTGATAGGAAGCGTTATGAGGAACAAACTGAGGTGGTTTGGCCATGTGGAGAAGATGGAGGGTGAAAGACTGACGAAGAGAGCGTATGTGGGTGAGGTGGAGGGGGGAAGAGGGAGGGGGAGGCCGAGGAAGAGATGGAGGGATGGGGTGGTGAGGTATATGAGAGAAGGGGTGTGAGTTGGGAGCAGTGCAGTGAAATGGCAGGGGACAGGGCGACTTGGAGGCGATTTGTTTGTGGCCACCCCAAACGGGATTGAGGCGTCTGGCAATAGATAGATAGATAGATCTTCATTTCGTTTTCTGAAGTATGTTACCTGAACA
Organism: Coenobita brevimanus; assembly: GCF_032717465.1. NCBI lineage: Eukaryota > Metazoa > Arthropoda > Malacostraca > Decapoda > Coenobitidae > Coenobita > Coenobita brevimanus. The sequence goes on from NC_136977.1 coordinate 26,241,702, forward strand.
TCTTTCTTGAACAGACAGTTTTCTTTCAAACTAGATGCCAAAAGTTCAGCCTTGTCCTTCGGTAGTCCCAGATCTCGAACTAAGTCATTCTACTCTCTCTGAGAGAAATGTTCATGTGTGTCTTCATTGTCGGCTAAAAACTCTGCATCCTCAGCTGCTTCATCTGACTCAGTTTGGGATAGATCTTCGTCCTCATCGTCGGTTTTTTTTTCTTTCTTTTTTTTAATAACAGAACAGAGGAAGTAAAAACAAATGAATAAAAATAAAAATCCATGCACCAGATTACTGGTGTCCTCTGTTCATAAAATATCTGTAACAGTTAGACTTGAACAGCAGTAGGTTGAAGTTTGGAGGGAAACAACTCTGAGGAAGCGAGTTCCAGAGGGATGCAGTGCGGGGAACGAAAGAATTCTGGTAGGCAGAAATTCTGCAATATGGCTGAGTGACATTCCAGTCATGAGCTGTGTCAGCTGCCCTTGTTGCACGAGGGGAGGCATGGAGAGGTGGCACCATGGACGCAACTTCGTCTGAGCATTTGCTATAGAAATATCTGTAAAATAACTCAAGGGAGGCAACATTTCTTCTTACTTGTAGCTGAGGTAGTTTATTAGTAATAGCGGGGTTATTAATAATTCTAACAGCTTTGTTCTGAATTTTGTCTACTTGTTTTAATGCAACCTCTCCACATCCACTCCACAAGGGTGAGCAGTATTCAAGCTGAGAGCGCACATGACTCTTATAAATTATAACTAACTGCTCGTCAGTGAAGAAGTTACGGACTCTGTACAATAATCCAAGTTTCTTTGAGGCGGTTTTAGCAAGTGATCTAACATGAGAGTCCAGCTGAGGGCATTGTTAAGCGAGGCACCGAGAATTTCAATAATTTTGGAAATGGGAATATTTGTAGCATTGAAGATAATATACGATTCTGGCAATACCTGTCTATTATCTATCTATCTATCTATTGCCAGACGCCTCAATCCCGTTTGGGGTGGCCACAAACAAATCGCCTCCACGTCACCCTGTCCCCCGCCATTTCACTGCCCTTCTCCCAACTCACACCACCCTCTCTCATATACCTCTCCACCCCATCTCTCCATCGCATCTTCGGCCTCCCCCTCCCTCTTCCCCCCTCCACCTCACTCACATACACTCTCTTCGTCAGTCTCTCACCCTCCATCCTCTCCACATGGCCAAACCACCTCAGTGTGTTCCTCATAACGCTTCCTATCACATCCACATCAACACCACAACGCTCCTTTATATCCTCATTTGTCAGCCTGTCTCTCCATGTGACTCCACAGGCTCCTCTTAAATAACTCATTTCCACTGCTCTCACTCTTGACTTGTGTCCTTCCAACAACGTCCAAGCTTCACTTCCGTACGTTAGAGTTGGTATCACAATACTGTCATGTAGTAACTTTTTCACTTCCATACTCACTTCCCTGTTTCTTATCACTGCTTTCAAAGAACCAGCAACCTTTCGTCCCTGCTGTAACATTCAAGCACTTCACCCTCCAAACCTCCATCCTTACTCATCACACTACCCAGGTACTTAAACGTACTCACATTTTCCAATTCCTTACCATCCAACCTCGCTGTACATTCACTGACTTCACCTCTCTCAAAGACCATCACTTTACTCTTCCCTACATTCACCTTTAGATTCCGTTTCTTACACACTCTCCCAAACTCATTCACCAAGCCATGCAGCTCCCCTTCGTCTTCACTCAACAACACAGTATCATCTGCAAATAACAGTAAAGGGAGTTTCAAAACACTATCCTCTCTCACCAGGGCCACTCCAACATCCACTACCCTACCTTGTACTTCTTTTATTACCCCATCCATGTACAGATTGAACAACCATGGAGACATAACACATCCCTGTTTCAACCCAACCTTCAAAGAGAAAAATTCACTTAGTTCACCATCCACACGCACTGCAGCCTTAGCACCATCATGTATACTTGTCACAGCATTCAACAACTTCCCATCTACTCCATATATTCTTAACACTTTCCACAATCCTTGTCTATCCACCCTGTCATATGCTTTCTCCAAATCCATGAAAGCTGCATACAACTTCTTTCCCTTCTCTAGGAACTTTTCCACTAAAGATCTAAGAATGAATATCTGATCTACACAACCTCTTCCTTTCCTAAAGCCTCCCTGTTCTTCAACAACTAATTCCTCTGTTCTTTCTCTAACTCTGTCAATAAGTATCCTACCATACAATTTTCCTATTATACTAAGGAGACAAATGCCCTATGATTACCACACACTTCTTTTTCCCCTTTTCCTTTGTACAAGGGAATAATTATACCTGACTTCCAATCCTCCGGGACTCTACTTTCCTCCCAGGCCAATCTGCACATCTTCCACATCCATTCTACTGCTATCTCTCCCCCATGCTTCAGCATTTCACCACACACTCCATCAATTCCTGGCGCTTTCACCTCCCTACTTCATTGCTTCAGCAACTTCTATCCTACTGATTTCTTCCTGTCTTCTCACCTCCCTCCTTCTCCCAGCCATTCCCCAACCACTTATACTCGCATTACTTCCATCCTCTATGTTCAACAATTCCTTAAAGTGTTCTCTCTATCTGCTCACTTTTTCTCCCTTCTCCACTAGTAATCTACCATTTTTATCTTTCACTCCCCTGCTAACCACACTTCCACCCTGTCTTACTCTCTTCACCTCTTTCCAGAACATATTCTTACAGTTCCTCCACTTTACACTCAAATTCCTTCCAAATTCCTCATCCACTCTCTTCTTACTCTCTCTTACTAATCTCTTCACCTCTCTCTTTCTTTCTACATATAACTCTCTCTTCCGCCTCTCAACTTCTTCCACGTCCCTATTTCTCATCCATTCATTGGATGGTTTCTTCTTTTGTGCCACAGCCTGTCTCACCTCTTCAGTCCACCACGCTGTTCCTTGCACCCCCCTCCGTCTTCTCTTCCTCCCACACACCACATCACATGCTGCACATATTTATTTTGTAAATATCCTGCATACACCTTCCACGTCCCCCATCTGCTCCAATTCATATTTGCCCAATCGTTCCTCCACTTCTCTCATATACTCTGCCTTTTTCTCATCCTCTTGTAACCTTTCCACTCTCCTTGCAACTACTCCTTTCTCTCTTCTTTCCCTTCTTCTATTCCTCCACCTTACTTGGATCCTAATTCTGGCCACCACCAAGTACTGGTCAAAAAGTCCACTCCCTCAACCTCTATAAGCTCTTGCATCCATTACACATCTTCGCATCCTTTCATCCATACACACATAATCAATCATTGCCTTCCTTTCATTCAGATCACCACCCACCCTTCTCATCACTCACCATGTATACATGTGGATCATATTATGCCTGAAGAGGGTATTGGCTATCACCAACCCTCTTCCAGCACAAATGTCCACTAATGCACTCCCATTCTCATCCATCACAGCAGGCACACCCCACTCACCAACTATTCCATCCATCTTCACATTCCCTACTTTACCATTCATATCACCGATGAAAAACACTCTCTCATTCCTTCGAAACTTTTCCATGCACACTTCCACATTTGTCCAGAACTCTTCTCTCACTCTGCTAGCACGATTTTGCGTTGGGGCACACACACGCACAATTGCCCACATTTGTATTCCAACTTTCAACTTTACCCACACAATCCTTGACCCAACTGATCCATACTGTCTTATGCTCTTCTTCCATCTTTTACTCACAAGTATACATACTCCTTCCTTTGCCCTCTCATTCTCCCCTACTCCTGCACATATACCCCATCCATACTCCCATTCTCTCACACTTTCTCCTCTCCATTTTGTTTCAGTTATTCCACATACATCCACTTTCGCACCCTCAAGCACCTGGACAATCTCTCTCTCTTTCACCCCATCATTCTTTCCTCTTACATTCCATGTAGCCATTACCAAGTCCTTTGTCCGGTCCTGGGTCGTCATCGTTAGGTCAGTCCTTGTCCGAGGCTTCTTGTTTGTTTCTTTAGTTATTTTCCAGGGAGGGGCACTAACCCTCTGCCAACCCTTTTAGTCGCCTTTTACGACAAGCAGGGATACTGGGGGTTTATTCTTGAAAACCCCTCTACCCCCAGGGTTAGTTTTACTAGCATTAAATAAGACAAGGTTATTTTGTCCCCATTCACTGATCGTAGATAAGTCTTCATTTAAAGAGATGGCTGTATTGAGTTGAGAGTTAGAGATATCGGACTTTGTAAATTAATGTCTGAGTGTGAATGAACTATGAAGTGTTGAGTCATCTGCATATGAATGGATGGGATTGTAGGTGACAGATAAGAGATCATTATTATGAACGAGGAATAGGGTTGGTGGCAGAACTCATCCCTGTGGCACGCCGGCGTTAACTGAGTGGAAAGTGGAATATACATCATCTACTTTTACTCTTATTTTTCTATTGCTGAGATATGAGGAAATGAAAGGAACAAAAGAGTTTAGTCCATAGCAAGGGGGTTTGGACAAAAGGAAACGGTGCCACACTCTGTTGAAAGCTTTAGAAATATCCAGGGCTACTGCATGAGTTTCACCATGTGCTGTAAGTCAACTGATTGATGGATGGTATGAGTTAGGAGATTGAGTATGTCAATGGTGGATCTTTCTTGGCGAAAACCATATTGTCTATCATTAATTAAGTTGTTGGATTCCAGATGTTTAACTATGTGCTTATTAATTACAGTTTCAAAAACCTTACCAAGAGAAGATGTGACAGCTATTGGCCTGCAATCAGAGGGGTCAGAGGAACTTTCTTTGGAATTGGGTGGATATTGGCTTAGGGAATGAAGAAGCACGTATGCATACTGTAGTCTGAATAATTTTGCAAGAACAGAGGCAAGTTCTGGGGAACACTTTTTCAAAACAATTGGCGGAATTCCATCTGGGCCTGGAGGTTTGTTGGTAGGTAAATTGTCTAGGACGGATTTCACGTACCTTGTCTGTATTTTAAGTGGAACTTTGTCGGGAGAGTCATGTTCTAGTGCTGGAACAGTCTGGCTAGCTTCCTCTAAGGTAAAATTTCTGGCAAATGTCTATCTATCTATCTATATACCTAGGCTATTTCCCCCAGGGAAAGGGAGATAGCCCAGACAGGACGACACATTCCCCATTTACTCATCCATTCAAACACATTCATTCGCATCTTAGCCCCAAAGGGGAGAACGGACAGATCCTCACCGCACCACACTGCACAAGGGTCAACTGCGCAATGCAATCAGTGACATCTGCAGCAGGGCCCGACAGCAGAGCTGGTTTACCCCTGCCACATCATAACAGACCCATCCCCTTACCCGCACATGACCTGACTAGCTGATCAGACCAAATGCAGGAGAATATCCCCTCAGGGCTGCATCATCACTTATTCATTCACAATTTCTCTCCATTTATTTCTGTCACGCACAGCCACTCTTCCTTGCTCAACAGACATCCATCTCGCATCCAGTGCTCTCTTCACACTGTCCATCCATCCTATTCGTGGTCTTCCTCTCAGCCTTACACCTCTCACATCAGATCTAGTTATCTTTTTCACCAATCGCTCATTATCCATTCTCTCCATATGCCCAAACCATCGCAACAACTCTGTTCAACACTACCAGCCATCCCCCGAACAACTCCAGTTCTCCTTCGCACTTCGTCATTTCACACTCGATCCATACGCGTCATTCCACACATACTCCTCAGACACCTCATCTCCATTACATTCAAACTTTTCCTCTCTGCTACACCCATATTCCATGTTTCAGCCCCATATAACGCAGTCGGTACCACAACACCCTCATACAGCCTTCTCTTTACATCCATTCTAAGCAAACGACATCTAAACACTTTTTTCATTCCTCCCAGCACCTTTCCAACTTCATTTATTCTAAACTTCACTTCTGCATCTATTCTTCCATCCATAGCAACATGTGACCTTAGATATTTAAAAGACTCTACCTCCTCAAGCAACTCACCATTCAAAACTATATTCATCCCCCTACCATCTACCAGCCTCGTACACTTCATCACTTTACTCTTATTCTCATTTACTTTCAATTTCCTCCTTTCACACACCCTTCCAAACTCCTCTACCAACTGTCTCCATCTCTCCTCTGAATCAGCCACCAGTACAGTATCATCTGCAAACAGCAGCTGCTTCAGATTCCACTCTCCACCATCAACATTCACCAGACTTAGACCTCCACCTAAAACTCTTACATTCACCTCCCGTACAACACCATCCATGTAAATATTAAAAAACCAAGGTGACATCACACATCCCTGTCGCAGCCCCACTCTCACGGGAAACCAGTCACTCACAGCATTTCCTACTCTTACACACGGTTTACTATTTACATAAAAACTTTTCACCCCTTTTAGTAACCTACCATCAAGTCCATACAATCTTAAAACAGTCCACAATGCCTCCATATCAATTCAATCATACTCTTTCCCTAAATCCATGAATGCCCAAAACACATCCTTGCCTTTTGCTAAATACTTTTCACACACTTGTCTCACAGCAAACACCTGATCCACGCATCCCCTCCCTCTCCTAAAGCTACACTGCTCATCACCAATCACTCCCTCTGTGCCCTCTCTAACTCTCATAATTAACATTCTTCCATAAACCTTACCTACAACACTCAACAGAGTTATATCCCTAAAACTAGTACATTCATACTTATCACCCTTGCCTTTATACAACGGGACCACACAATCACTTGCCCAGTCAACTGGTACCATACCTTTCACAAAGCACACATTCAACTATCTTACTAACCAGTCAACAATAGTCACTTCACCACCCTTCAGGCATTCCACAGCACACCCATCCATACCTGCAGCTTTCCCTGTTTTCATCTCCTTTATTGCCTTCTCCACTTCCTCCTTCGTGATCAAAGAATCATTCAACTCTCCCAACACATTTATTCCTTGCACCCTTCCATCTGCCACAGTCTCAGCCACCCTTTCCTCCTCTACATTTAACAATCTTTCAAAATACTTGGCCCATCTCTTCTTTACTGCATCCATCTCAATTAACATCCTTCCATCCTCTGCTTTTACTCGTTCTTCCTTCCCAGACTCTCCCTTCTGCACCCTTTTCACCTCCTTCCAAAACATTTTCTTATTCTGTTGAAAATTCTCTGTCAGCCGCCTACCCCACCTCTCATCTGCTGCTACTTTAGCATCACACACAGCCCTTCTCGGCAAATGTACTGGCAAAGATATCTGCTTTCCCACGCGGGTCATTTGTAATGTTGCCATCTGGAGATTTTAGTGGGGGAATGGATGATGACTTGTTAAAATTATTATTGAAAGAACTGTGAGTTGACCAGAATATTCTATTGTCATTAGGGTTGTTAAGTAGTTTTGATGCTTGGGTTTGAAGAAAGTTTGATTTAGCACGATTTATTACAGCTTTTGCATGGTTTCTAGCAATTTCAAATTGAGAGAGTGATTCAGATGTTTTTGATTTCAAGTAATAATTATATGCTGATGACTTTTGGGCTGTTGCTCTGGCACAGTTGCTATCAAACCATTTTGGAGAGTTCGATCTTTTAGTGAATTGTTAACTTGGTATGAATAAATCCATACCAGCTAGTATTAAATCGCAAATGTGGGACTGGGTAGAACTGACATCACTAGAGAAGAAACACTGCCATGGAATGTCAGCAAGATAACTTCTAATTTCATCCCAGTTTGCCCTATCAAAGTGCCATCGGGTCACTCTGACAGGTTCAGAATAGGGAGGTTTGGGGGGGGCTAACTAATGGTGGTATTGGAATGGAAAGATCTTCATCGTTGTGCGGCATTGATCTTATAGCGGATTCCAAACTGGGGTAAGCAATCTTCTGCTTGTTCTTGACAGAAAACGCGGATATGTTGACCTTGCGGAAGTAACACTCCCTCCATATCATAGAAACGGCGAATGGCATTGCCTTTTTTCTCTTATCAAACCAATCTCTTAGTCCATTCGAACAAGCTGTACAAACGATATGCGGTGTCCATTATCTGACTTGATCTACAGAAGCAAAGCCGAAGTACAGATGGTAAACCTTCTTGATATCGTTCGTGATGTTGCATCGCAGTTCCTTGTGGGTGAACGAGCCACAAACATAGGAGAAACAATCGGGGCTATTTTTGCATTGCCTGGATATTTCAACTGATTCAGTAAACAACAACAGCAGCAAAAAAGCATAAGCAGTGCTAAGAACAGGAATATATGTGAATATTGTTATATACGGTTTCAACATGAAGGTTCATCATTCATCATAAAAACTAGACGTGGTAGGAAAAAACGGATGGGATTTTCTGAATCAGCACCTAACACTGTATCAAGAGCACCACAAAACATTCATGATAATTTTTTACTCTTGACATTATTATTATTATTGTTATTATTATTATTATTATTATTATTACTGTATTGTTGTTGTTTTAAAATACAGAAATACTTTACCAGATCTTCCCACCTCAAAAAACGGAATTCTTAGTTTTTCCTCTACTGAGAAAGGTGTAAGTACTTTCATCCTCTAAGACGTAATAACTTATTTGCCGTAACATGGCTGTCACAAAACCCTGTGGGGAGTGCCGTCCCCTCCTGCCCCCCGCCCGTTTCAGATAACTCCACGCTCGATAGCTGACTCATGGCCGATAAATTAGACGCATAGGGTTATTAAGCATGTTAGAAAGCAAAGTAATAATTAAAGTAACAAAACTGAGTTCTCTTTTGGGAATGATATTTCTCTCTCTCTCTCTCTCTCTCTGCGGTCTTTCTTCCTGTTTTCATACTCCATCCTCTATTCCTCTGCGGTTTCTTCCTCTGCGGATTCTTCCTTGTTTTTACATTCCCTGCGGTTTCCTCAATTGTTATCGCTTTTAATTTTTTGCTAAACGTATTGGAAAGTCAAGTTGCCAGTCCAAGTAATGACTCTACTTCTCTTTATGGAGTGACTGCCGAATTTAGTGAAGCTGCTGTGTCACTCCCTCTTTACTCAGCACAGGCGTCACGTGATTCTCTCTCTCTCTCTCTCTCTCTCTCTCTCTGTTTCTGTCTGTCTGTCTGTCTGTCTGTCTCTCTCTCTCTCTCTCTCTCTCTCTCTCTTTGACTGACTGATTGGAACTCACTTGAAGGATGTGGGCCTAAATTACTCTGAATCAAGACATATTCCAAGAAGACGAGAAGGAATAAGAAAGACGCACCGAGACTGAAGAATTAAATATTAGGTCAAATATAATGGAACTTTAAATGTAGTATGATGCAAAGCTAACAGAACTTTAAATGTTTGGGGTCAGCGATAAGAGGACTGATAACAGTAAGGTTCAAGAAGAGAATTTTAATTATGAGAGGAGTAAAATATAAGGTGTCACACGTAATAAGGGTCAGACGTGAGGCAGCTTTAGGTATGATGAGGTAGTAAGAAAAGAAAGGTTTTAATTTGCCATGGTAAAGATTAAGCCATAGAATTTTACTGTTGTCGTTTTAGAACCCATCACATATCACTGCAGCCAACTATAATGCATCTTCAGATTTACTGAGGGTCGTAATTGAGACCTTTTGATCTGACTGGGAGCAGCTATATGAGAATTTTACATTTAATTATTTTCAGTTATTACAGATTTTAAAATATAATTCCAGCAAAAAATAAAAATAAAAATCGAAGATGAAGTGGGATTACATATTACTGTCCTATACATATGAATACGTTTAAAAATAACGGATCTTCCTGCGTAATTGGGGTCAAAGACTAGTGACATTTAAAGGTAACTGGGGTCAGAGAATCCATCTCACTGATGGAAAGAACGCCGACACACAATCCACTCATTTACAAGCGATTTACGATACTTTGCATACATGTTAATGTGTACCTGAGAATGATGTCCTTTGTGATTGTTTAATTACAGGGAAATTATTCGGTTTAATGCGCATGGACTTCAGGCTTTCCGTTTTAATGCTTGACTTTTGGGCTTTCTGATTCAATGCTTGACTTTGGGCTTTGTTTTAATCCTTTACTTTTGGCTTTGTTTTAATGCTTGACTTTGGGGGTTGGTTTTAATGCTTGAATTTGGGCTCAGCTTTAATGCTTGAATCAGCTTTGTTTTAATGCTTGACTTTGGGCTCTGTTTTAATGCATGACTTTGGGCTTTGTTTTAATACTTGACTTTGGGCTTTGTTTTAGTGCTTGACTTTGGGCTTTGTTTTAATGCTTGATTTGGACTTTGTTTTCATGCTTGATTTTGGGCTTTGTTTTAATCATTTACTTTGGGTTTTGTTTTAATGCTTAACTTTGGGGGTTGGATTTAATGTTTGAATTTGGGCTCAGCTTTAATGCTTGACTCTGGGCTTTGTTTTAATGCTTGACTTTGGGCTTTGTTTTGATACTTGACTTTGGGCTTTGTTTTAATGCTTGACTTTGGGCTTTGTTTTAATGTTTGACATTGAGCTTTGTTTTAATGCTTGACTCTGGGCTTTGTTTTAATGCTTGACTTTGGGCTTTGTTTTAATGCTTGACTCTGGGCTTTGTTTTAATGCTTGACTTTGGGCTTTGTTTTAATGCTTGACTTTCGGCTTTGTTTTAATGCTTGATTTTGGGATTTATTTTAATGCTTGATTTAGACTTTGTTTTGGTGCTTGACTTTGGGCTTTGTTTTAATGCTTGAATTTGGGCTTTGTTTTAATGCTTGTCTTTGGGATTTATTTTAATGCTTGTCTTTGGGCTTTCCGATTTTATGCCTGACTTTGAGCTCCGTTTTAATGTTTGAGTTTGGATTTTCCGTTTTAATGTTCAGCTTGAGTCTTTCCTTTTTAATGCTTGAATTTGGGCTGTGTACTTGAGAAGTCTTGGTTGGATGTTTTAGTTGTCAGATGCGTCACATCAGTTCGAATTCCTGTCTTATATTTGTTTTTGCGATTTTATACTTTAGGCATACTTCTGCAGTGTCAGGGTTGATGTTTGTTGCTTACTTACCTGTTAAAATTAAACTTTTTTGGTAAGATGCCTGTGTTTTAGATGAAATGAAAGAATTTTTGACTTGGAGAGGTTAGATATTGCCTCTCCTCTCCCCCACAAAAAATGAGAGGCTTTCTAAGTTGTATGAAGTCGTCTGGAGATGGCAAGGATAAAATTAAATAGACGTTAACATAGTAAACGGTTGTTAAATAGGAGTACAGACAACCAAGTTCCTGCATAGAAAATATAAAGACACATTTTCTGAATAAATGTAAAGGCAACGTTTGATAATTAGTACAAAGACAACACTTTATAATTCAATAGGTATGCAGACAGTGCTATATAACTCGTGATTAGAAAAATACTGTATCGGATGTCACCATTAACTACTCCAGCAAATATAAAGTCAACGCCTAATAGCTTAAAAGAAACATAGGCAACAAATTATTAACTCCACAAATATAATCAAGATTTAACCAACATAACAAACATAAAAGCCAAGATTTACCAACTCATAAAGAAAAAGAACATCATAATTCGTTAGCATAAAAAATACTAAACTAATCTTAACAGGTACAGTTAACAAATTTACTAGCTGCATATTTATTAAATCAGAATTTATTATCAAGATAAATATATTGAACTTGAATATTTTATAAGACAACATTAACATGCGTTATAAATTAGCCAACACAAAGTCAACGTATAATAATTCTCTGGAACCTAAATACTCGACTAATCTCGCGGAAGCTCAAGTCCATCAGTTGCCCGAAGACAAAATGAACGTCCATAAACGAGGGTTGAGAAGTAAGTTGAAATTAACTTTTGCCCTATAACTCGTCCTAGATCGGGGAAAGCCTGTTCGGGTTTATTTACTCTCGCCTTCGCCTTCTTCCCTGGCCACCCTCAGTTTGTGTGGGTGGAGTAGGTGGGACGGGAAAGGGGAGAGGGTGGAGTGAGAGAGGGTAAAATGCAGGGGCAGATGGGTGAGGGAAGAGTTGGTTGAAGAAGAAAGACGAGGAAGAGACTGAGAGGCAGGGTAAGAGTGTGGAAGGTAGAGGGGCATTGGTGAGCGAGGAAGTAGGTTTAGGTGTGAGTTTGATAAGGAGTACTAATGAGGAAGGGGAAGGGTGGGATGAGGGACGAACAAATGAAAGAAGAGGTGAGAGGGGATGAGGGGGCGAAACAGAGGTAGGAAGAGACGGGGTAAGTGAGGGGAATGGTGAGCAGATGGGCAGAGCGAGGTATATGTGCGAGATGAGAAAAGAGTGAGAGAGGGGTGGATGAATGGGAAGGTGAGGGAGGTGTAGGCTAAGAGGTGAGGTAAGAGTGAGGGGCAGGGTGAGGGAGGGGTAGCTTGAAGAACGGGTTAGGTGAGGGGAAATGTGAACGAAAGGAAGGAGGGTGCAAACGGGAGAGACAGTGGTGTGAGGAGTAGGGTGAGAGGGGGATGGATGAAGGGGGTTGGTGAGGTAAGTGCAGCATTAGGGGATGAGTGGCAGGGTGACGAAAGAATTGAGTGAGCGGAGGGATAAAGATCAAGGTGAGGAACAGAATAAGAGAAGGACAAGATGGAGAAGAACTGTGAAGGACAGGGTTACAGGGAGGAGTGAGCGAGGCAAACAAGGGGGAGGGGAAGGTTGAAGGTGAGTGAGGGGCATGGGGGGCAGGGTTGGGGCAAAACATAGGGAGGGCACACTGGCGGAGAGGCAGGCTGAGAAAAACTGAGGAAGTGTAGGATTTGGGGGTAAAGTGGGGAAGGGCCAGATAAGAGAGGTCTAAGGAAAGCAAGGTAAGAATTGCTGCGGGAGTGTAAGGCAGGGTGAAAGTAGGCAGGATAAGGATGAGGCAGGATGAGGATGAAGTAGGAGGACAGGATGAGCGAGGGAAAAGATGAGAAGGGATTGGGAAAGCAAGCTGGGAAAGGGGTAAGGAAAAACAGTGGAGGGGCAGGATGGGGATCGAACCTGAACACTTAATCTCAGCTGCAGCCACTAACCTTTGAGGGGTCAGAGGGTCACAGGAGGCAGGCAGGCAGGAGGAGTCAGCAGATTAGTCGCTCGAGTGTCTTCCCAGCGGGCTCTTTTACACAATAATTTCAGGGGTCTGTTTCTTTTCTGCCTTCTCTTTTCTTTCACGATTTTTATATACGTTCATTATTAGGTGATGCAAGTATCAGGAGGTCTCTTATTAGTTCTTTTCTTTCTGTATAGTACAACCGAACTCTTCATACAGCTTACTTCTCTTTACCCTTAGACTGAGGGATACATTCGTGAACTGAATATATGTGTGTGGAGTGGCCCAAATTAGGTGCAAAATATAAAGTTAATGCTCTGATGAAAGCTGAGTGGACAGAATTCTTCCTACTGCGTTGGGCTTTCCCAAACCATCTAGAATCGTTAGGGGAATAGTAAAAATAAAAACAAAAAGTAAAGCTCGTAATTGTCAGCGAAAGAGTTATGCCGTTATCGTAATTCACTGATACTTTGTACATTAGTTGTGAAGGAACATGACGAGTATGGAGCTTCAGTGGATACGTCAGTGTACCCGCTAATTAGTTCGAATTTTGCGTGTCAATGTTGGTCATTTATTGCTTGCAAGATGGCCTGGTGCACTCGGACGCTGCATGACTCCGCCCCATTAATCGCCTACACTAATTAAATTCGAAATCATTCGTCATGTGCCAGCTACAGCCTTGTGCCTAATTTTTCCTGCCGATTCTTCTCCCCCGATGCTGATATACAGTGAAGTACTATATTTCTTTTGTAGGTAAAGGATATAACTACCAAACTTCTATTGTCTCTGTTTTTTATATATGTTCTTGCCGCCGTAGAACGAGTTTGTTTCAGTTAAGGAGAGAGTTTTTCAACTGGGGGCGTTACATATTGCTCAAATTAACTCGTTCTAATTCAAGAACTGTTTGCCAAGGTGAAAGGAATTGTCTGGGATGGCAAGATTGAACTAAAAAAGGTGTCCTCGGGTTGAAGGTGATTAACCCCTTTGGTAAAGGAACATAAAATAAAATGTTCTTATACTTACTATGGTGACGATAATGATGATGATGATAATGATAATGATGATGATGATGATGATAATGATGATTATTACAATCGCTGGACGTTTACAAGTTTATTTATTCCAGGAGAGATCCTTCGCGCCGATATTTAATTGATCAGAAATAATCTTTTAAAAACTTCTTGCATTGCGATAACGTCTTACTTATAAAGAAGGAAATAATATTGTTCGCTTAGCTTCTCCTCTGGCTTTTCTCTCTCGTCATTTTCTTTATTTAGCCTCTGTCTCACTCCCAACCCACCCCTCTCTCCCTCCTTCCCCCTCCTCTCGTCTCTCCCTCCATCCCACCTCTTGCTCTCCCTCCCATTCACTTTTCACTCCTCTCTCACATTTCCCTCGCTCTCTTACCTCCCTCTCCCCTTTCCTCTTCTCACTTCTTTCACCCTCTCTCAGCTCCTCCTTCCCCTTTCTCGTTTAATTCATTTTCTCCTTTCACTTCTTCGCCTCTTTCGAATCTCCCACACTTATTCATCTTTCTCCCTCTTTCCCTTCATATTTCCATCCCATTCACATCTCCCTTTTCCCCTTTCTCTTTTTCTTCCTCCTTTTCCGTACTCACCTCTCCTACCTCCTTTCTCGCTCTTCTCTCCTTTGTCCCTCCTCTCTCGTCCTTTCCTCATCTTCCCTTCCCCTTATTCCCCTTTTCTTTCCCCACTTCTCCATCTTTCTACCCTTCTTTTCCCTTTCCCTTCATGCCTCATCCCTCCACACACCCATCCCTACTTACCTCTCCCAGCTCTTCTCCCCTCTCTCTTCCACTTCCCCTCTGTCTTCCTCCTATCTTTCCTGCTTCTCTCATTTCTCTTCCTCCTTTTCCTCGCATCTTTTCCCCCTCACCTTCTCCCTCACCCCCTTCACCTCTAGGACACGACCTCACCACCTGAACATTTTGGGAATCTCTCTGTCGCGAGAACCTGACAAGAGTCTGTGTGTGTGTGTGTGTGTGTGTGTGTGTGTGTGTGTGTGTGTGTGTGTGTGTTCTTACCTAATTGTTCTTACCTAATTGTATCTTTACAGGAATGAGTCAAGCTCGTACTGTCCCGTGTCTTAAACCATATTTATCGTACATATCCTTAAATTTGTGAATTGTCTTGGCACACACTATTTCATTCGGTAGTGCATTCCATTGATCAATTGCTCTGTTTGGGAAACTGAATTCCCTTACGTCTTTATCACCTCTCTTCTTATGCAGTTTTTTGCAGTGTCCTCTTGCTGATGCTTCTCCATATGTTAAGTAATCATTTATGTCTATTTTCTCCTTCCCTGATATGCACTTATATAGCATTATCATGTCACCTCTTTTCCTTCTCTCCTGTATTGCTGGTAGATTCAGTTTATTTAGTCTTTCTTCGTAGCTTAGGTCCATTAAGCTTGGTTTCCATCTTGTAGCGGCCCTTTGAACTTTTTCAATCTTGTCTATGTGCTTTTTGAGATGAGGACTCCAGACTACTGATGCATATTCCAGGGTTGGTCTAATGAATGATGTTATTATCCTTCTTAGCATGTCTTCATTTATGTATGTGAATGCTATTCTCATATTTGCAAGCAGTGTATACATGTTCCGTTCCTTCTCGCTGATGTGGTCAGCCGGAGATAGTCTGTTATTGGTAATCACACCTAGGTCTTTCTCTCTTTCTGCTGTGTATAGGGTTTTATTTCCTAACTTATAATCCCAGTCAGGTCTTTTTCCACTTTTACCAAACTTGATTACATGACACTTGTCCACGTTGAATTCCATTTGCCATGTACTACTCCATTCATGAAGTTTATTTAATTCTTCTTGTAGCTCTTTACAAGAGTCTGTGTTAGTAATTCGCCTTTGTATTTTTGCATCATCTGCAAACATATTCAGATAGCTCTCATTTCCAGTGTTACTGTTTATATCATTTATATACACTAAAAACATGATTGGTGCCAGCACTGAACCCTGTGGTACTCCACTAGTCACTTCTTTCCATGATGAGTAGTTTCCTCTTAGTACTGTTCTCATTTCTCTTTTTATGAGAAAGTCTTGCATCCAACAAAACAGTTTGCCTCGAATTCCTCCTTGATGGTACAGTTTCCATAAAAGTCTTTGATGTGGTACTGTGTCAAAAGCTTTCTTGAAATCTAAATAGATACTGTCCACCCATCCTTCCCTTTCCTGTATTGTGTTTGTTACTCTATCATAGTAGCTCAACAGATTAGTAACACATGATTTTCCTTTTCTGAAACCAAACTGTCTTTCTGTTATCATACTGTGTTCTTCTAGATGATTCACCCAAGCTTTTCTTATAAGCTTTTCTAATACATTGCTTACAACACTGGTCAGTGATACTGGTCGGTAGTTGAGTGGATTTTGTCTATTTCCTTTCTTGAATAAGGGGACAATATTTGCTTTTTTCCAAATATCAGGTAGTTTACCTTGACTCAAGGATTTCTTGAAAATTAAAAGTAATGGTTTACTTAACTCCTTTGCACATTCTCGTAGTAACCAACTTGAAATTTCATCAAGACCACTTGCTTTTCCTCTGTCTAATCTACTTAACTCCTCCTGTATTACTTTTTCTGCTATTTGTATATCTGGTAGTATGTGTGGACATTCATGTTCCACATAGTCCCTCTCAAAATTTTTTTCTTCTGTAAAAATTAACTGGAAATTCTTATTTAGTGCTTCACAAATATCTTTCTCTTGTGTATAAGTGATTCCCTCGTCCGTAATGGATTGTATTATATCTTTTACTTTGATTTTGTTTCTGATATAGCTGTAAAACAGCTTTGGTTGATCACTACTTTTATTTATTATATCCTCCTCAAACTGTTTTTGGGCTTCCCTCCTTATTCTTGTATAATCGTTTCTTGCCTGTTTGTAATTATTATACGCCCTTTCACTATTGTGTCTTCTGTATCTATTCCACAACAAATCTCTTCTTTCTTTGATTTTTTACATTCTGTATTGAACCATTTCTGTATTTTCTTATCTGCTTCCTTGTGCTGTGGGATGTACTTCTGGACTCCTATTTCATAAAATTCACAGAATTTTTTATATACAGCATTTAAATCTTGTCATCTAAGCTCATTTTCCCAATCAACTTCTAAGAAATACTTCTTTAGGTCTTGATAATTTCCCTTTTTATAGTTTAGGCTCTTTTTGTAACTGTCATTGCTGTTTACTATGTCATATGCTATCCTGAAGTTATAATTTAGTACTGCATGATCGCTTTTGCTGAATGGAGGGTGATATATTAAACTGTCAATATCATTTTCTTGCCTAGTAAATATTAGATCTAGCACTGAAGGTATATCAAGTCCTCTTTTTCTGGTGGTTTCCCTCACATGTTGCGTTAGGAAAAACTCTTGAACGAGATCCAGGAGCTTTTGGTCCCAACAGCTTTCTTGGCTAATTATATCTAGATTATTCCAATTTATATTTGTATTAAAATCCCCATTTAGTATAATTCTTTCCGATTTCTCTTCCATTTTATGTAGTAATGATCTTAAACTCTGAATTGTACTCTCTGCCAGGTCCTCATATTCATCTCTTTCCCATGTGTTTGATCTGGGTGGCATGTACAAATTGGCTACAATTACTTTACCTTCAGATGTGTTGATCTCTACTGCAATCAGTTCTACTTGTGATGGTATATCTAATTTTATTTCATTGACTTTTAGATTTTTCTTAGTTAATATTATAATTCTTCCTCCTTTTTTTAAATTTCTGTCTCTTCTCCATATATTGTATTCCTCTCAGTTTAGTATGTCATTGGATATCCTTGGTGTTAATTTTGTTTCAGTTAGGCATATTATTTGTGGTTCATTTTCTCTGACATAATCATTCATCTCTAGTAATTTAGATACCATTCCATCCACATTTGAGTACACCAACTTTATCATCTTGTTTATATACTTGTCATGACATGGTTCTACTACCTTCTTCCTTTTTATTCCATCCTGTTTGTGTACCACTTTCATACCTGCAATCCTATTACTTTGTAAAAAAAAATTTCTTCTTCTCCTCTTCTGATCTTCCCTCATTTTTTGTTTTTGCTTCCTCCCTTTTCTGTTTCAGTAGTCCCAGTTCCTTTTGTGTTAGGCATCTTTTTATTCATACATTTTTGAACTCCTCTTTTTCCATAAGATTCTTTGCATTTTTTAGTATCTCTTCCACTGTGTTTACACTCTGGAAAGTCACCTTTAGAGGTCTTATCTTGCTTTTCTCGTATTTCCCTAATCTTTTGTGTTCCTCTATGTCTTTACTACAGATTTCCTCTGATACTTCTTTCAGTAAGCTCCTTACATTTGCCATCTCCTTTTTGTCTCTTGTGATCTTGTTTTTTACTTCTTCCTCTTCTATACCAGTGATTACTATAGATTTGTTTATATCCACTGAATCTCTGACTAACTTTGGATTGTTTTGGATTATTCTTTTCACTTCCTTTTTAATGCTTTTTTTCCTCCACCCTTGTTTCTAAGTCTTTCTTTACTTTCACCATTTCAGCATACGTGGTTTCCACATCTTTTTTGTAGCTTTGCACAGCTTCATTCACCTGTGTTTTCTTCTCCTCAATATCACTGCTCTGGTCTATAAGACTGCTTACTTGCCTAATTGTCTCTGTGTCATAATTGAACTCTTCCATAACACTCTCGTGATTGACTACTGTACTTGCCATTTCACTCATTTTCTTCCTAAGTGTGCTCATTTCCACTGTTAGTTCACTAATGGTTGTGTCTTTCTTGTTGGCCTCCCTTCCTAGTTTTTCTATTTCTTCCTTTTGCAAGTGCATCTGCTTCTTTATTTCATCAATTTCATTTTTGAAAGCCATTTCTAGTTTGTGTACACGTTCAACCAGTCTATTGTGAGTCTCCACTTCAACCAGTTCTTGGTAGAAATCATCATTTTGCTTTTTACCTTTATCCCTTTTCTTTTCCAAATTTGCTTTACTAAAGTATGTATCTATTTTGCAATACTAAAAGTACAGAGTATGTACTTACATTCCTCGTGTTGCTATAGTCTAAACAAACCTCAGCTGACTCAGTGCATTCTTTTGTCTTGGTTCTCTTTTCTGTTTGAACAAGTCTTGTTTAAACTTATTATTTTTTTCCTTTTAATAATGAAAAATCATTTAGTCTAATCTGGTACAGAGCTTGACTCATACAAAGATACTAATTTAGGTAATGCCACTGGCCGTGTTGGTTCGGTATGGAGCGCTGATGTCGCACGTGTGCCTCGATTGACTCCCTGTGTGTGTGTGTGTGTGTGTGTGTGTGTGTGTGTGTGTGTGTGTGCGTGTGAAGGGGGAGGGTCTTCTGAAGTGGTGGGTGAAGGGGCGTGGGTGTGTCAAGGGGCTTTGGAGGCTGGGTCATGGTAGGCGGGACGGGTGAATGAATGTGCAGTTTATGAGAGAGAGAGAGAGAGAGAGAGAGAGAGAGAGAGAGAGAGAGACTGACTGATTTACAAGGACTAGGAGCACCTTCAGCTCGAGTGGGCCATCCAATACTGACTGACACGTCTGACCTTATTGAGAATTAAGTAAAAACGACGGATGGGGGTCGATTGTACCTTCGACCTAAGCCTGCCTCTCTTCAGCTTAATAAAATGCGAGTAATATGGCATTCGCTGGAGTTAAATATGAAATACAATCTTCGTTGATGGGTTTACATTACTCCAGTACGAAGGAAAAAACAAAGGATGGTGTCTCACTTTGACAATTTTTGCGGCCCAAGAAGAATCGTGGTCAAAGTTGGCTTAAAGCTTCACCTCTTCTAGTTCTTAATTATATCTGCTGGTTAGTGTTCCTAAGCTGGGAGAGATTCAATATGCTTCCCTGCTCACAGATACTGATATGATGCGTCAAGGAGGAGAGCAGCCCTATGTGTGAAGTACATAATGTGAAACAGCAGGCGATCCTTGACTAGCCTCAGAGTTCAGCCTACCCACATCCAACATACCAGCCAGCGTGAATTTGACTGTCCGTACACAAAACCCCCAATTTGCTTCCACAACCAGTCATTCTTCTGCCAAAAAGTTTCGATAACATAATATTAAGAGGTTAGGGTCGGCTGCACACAACGTTGAGGGGCAGATTGGTTTTGGGAGGAGGGGGGGCGTTGGGGGAGGGAGTTCGTGTGTTGATCCCTGGAGCCTTTGTTTGCCCGGCTGAAATGCCTGGATAAGGTTAGGAAGTGGGGGGAGAGGGAAGTAAAAGAAAAGTGGGGGGAAGGAGAAGTGAGGGATAGGGTGGGGTCAAGGAGGAATACTAATCTGTGTGAGTGACCTAAGTTGGTGAGTTAAGGGATTATAATAATTATTATTATAAAAAAATAAAAGGAGTTTGTTCATTACGGTCACCGTTTGAATATATAGAGGTTCTTCATGACGACAGCTGACCAATTCTTGAACTCTTCACCTCAGTTTGTCTTTCCTTCTGCCCATATCCTCCAGTCATTAAAGCACAAAATGCCCAGGTATGTCGAAATGAACTAAGCATGACTTAGACTCCCTTTTCTTCAGTTTTCTCCAGAAAGGAATCTTTTCTGGCTTCCTACGTTTACAGGTATTCTGTTTTATTCTAATCTGACCCGTATTTTCGTCCTTTTGCTGCTTATTTCACGTAGCTCAGTGGCGGAAAAGTACATTGCTACGACTCTGCATCCTTTCCATAACATCTCTTTGTGACTAACACCATATTTTAGTGTTAACCTGTATTTACAACTCAACACTCGAGATGGAGGGAGGAGAGTTTTCGGCCAGGTTAGAGTAAAAGGGTGTAGTTATAAACTTTTGCATTAATAAAAATAAATGTAGCGTCCTAAACCAAGCTCCCAAACCTAAGGCTTCTCCTGAAGAATATCGACACAGTGCCAAGGCTCGGTGGGGCAGGAACGAGGCTTAGGCATAAGGGAACTCACGACATAAACTGAGTCTTCCACCACGGCAAGGAAAAGTCCACCTCCCCAGCACTAGTAGCACGGCAGACAAGGCTCGAACGTGGCACTTTTTGACTCGTGGCCTTGTGCGTGGGTAGGGGGTACATAAATGCGGGAAGAGTATAAGCATTACTGCATTTTTGTACGTGGTTGTATCCATGCCCGCGAGCGTTGGTGTGAAAGTGTGTGGATATATGTGCCTGTACGTGTATGTGTGCATGTGTGAGTCTGCCTTTGTCTCTGAGTGTGTATACCACTCCCTCTCATGCACTTCGTGATCCCGAAATAATTCCTAAATGCAGTGTTCACCCGAGTATAAAGAAGGGAGAGCTCCCCCGGCGTGAGCTTTTGTAACAGTCACAGCCAGCCACACTACCACCATCTCTTACCAATCTCACTTACTGGAGTCAAACCTGTAGAGACTCTGTTAACCCCTTCCGAAGTTCCGTGGGAGACATGTTCCCCTGAAACGAGTTAAAACTTCTAACACAACACGAATTAAATAAGAGATACTGACCGGTATAGCATTCTGATACAAGCCAATAAGAATTTCATTTTAACTTGATTCATAAGCATGGAGATCCTATATATTTTTTAATGTTATTCCTGTTTCCATCAGAAGACTATGTTCACACAAAAATGGACATCTCTTAATGGCGGCTAGAAACAACCTCCATCATAACATAAGACGATTATCTCCAACATAGGGGACAGCTCTGCCAACGTGGGACTTCAGTAGTTAATATGTTGGACTGAACTATGAAAAAAATCGTCTGGGGGTAGCTCAGTCACCTTCAAAAGCTGTCACTTCCCCCCCCTCTCCCCCTCTCTCTCTCTCTTAAAATCAGTGTAGTGAATCGGTAGCGAATGACACTGATGACACCGATCTATGGCTAAATAAACTCCTCAGTGTCAGTTGCTGTGGATTCACCACACTGATTTGCAAACTCCACGGAGAGAAAAGCAGGAGAGGCGACAGAACTTTTGATGCCGGCTGTACACGAGTATGAACCTCACTTGTCGAGTTCATAAGCGTAAGGTGGATGAAATGGTTTGAATGTAGCAATAACAAAGGGGGAAAAAAAGGCACTGAGCTGAAGGGTATGGTGAATTTGTTACACCGGATCCTTAAGCTGCAAGGACCTTATAACCCATTCTCTGTGATGTGTATGTCCTAAGATAAGTGAAATCGTCTTGAAGAAATAAAAAGTCAAACTGATGATAATATAAACGTCTTCATGAACCAATATATATATATATATATATATATTGTTACGGAACAGAGAAAGATAATGTACACATTAAGTGAGAATACTAAGAGTCACCACTGTCCCGTAAAGTTCCAGGTTCAAAACAAAAGAGTTAGGTAAAATTACAAGTTAAAGTTTAATGCTCAAACTAACAACAAAACATTCAGGACTCATAAGGATAATGTAATGGCAAAAAACAGGTTAAATATATGGTTAACTGCAATAGCCTCTATTAACACGAAATTAGCAAGAGTAAATTTATCTAAGTCAGCCCTGATAAAATGACAATACTAGTTAATACTCAGTGAATGCAAGATATATATTATTACAGATACAAAATATTAATGATGGCTGACAATAAGAACCTTACATAAATTACAAAAACCTTACTAGGCCTAAGAATCAACCTTATGCTACACAGTACAAGAAAAAAAATGCAACAACAGTTATACTCAAATTACACACAGCTGCTAGATGGCTGGAGACTTCCTGAGCACTCACAATAAGAACTGTACAGGGGAGGACAGAGATGTGAACAAAATGAGGAGCAGATCTAAGTGGCCATTAATGTAGAGACTGAGCTCATTATATAGGGGCCGGCAGAGCTTGATACAACTTGTAAGAAGGACGCGCAAATGAAGCCATAGGGGACAAAGAGCTGACAATCCTGCTCTGAACAACAGAAAGGACGACTTACTCTACTATAACGGTAGAAGGGGGGACTGAGGCAGAACACGCTCGTGATCAAACATGCAGCATACTGTGCGTTAAAATTACACAAAGGATGATGAAGTCATAGGCTATGTAACAATATATATATATATATATATATATATATATATATACAAAAATCATTAAAGACCAAGGCGTAGCCATTGTTCACTATTTTTCTGTTGATCTTTTCGAGTTTTCTTACACATTGTTTTACACTATGATTCAGGTTGTAGATAATATGTCCAAGATCCATGTCGTAACTATATTTTATTAATTATTTATTTTCATTTTTCGTAGGACGTTTCGTGTATCCTTACACATCATCAGCGACTGTAATATAGATACAATACACTATAAAACATGACATATACAACATAAACCTATACAATATATATACTGAAATGTACAACAACGACTAATAAAAGTGTAGAGTTACAAGAGTATGGATAAAAGAGACAAACCCTTTAGGTGAAGTCAAGTATGAGCTACAGTTAAAAGTGTATGGATAAAAGAGACAAACCTTATAGGTGTAGTCAGCTATGAGCTACGTGGTTGACTGCGAAGGTTGTATGGATGAGTGGGTGTTTGTGGCTGTGTAGTGTTGCCAGTTGTGTTATTGTGTGTGTAATGTTCATTTGTAATCGTCGCTGCTTGTGGTCGGGCCTTTGTGTATTTATACAAAAATCTTTAATGATTTTTGTATAAAAGAAAACATTCTGCCTAAATATACTAATATATATATATATATAAAGTCATGCTAACTACTGAGGATGACTCCCAAACTGATTCAAACTCTCTACCATCATTAAATAATGAGATAATAAAAGACGTCATCGTAATGAAAGGGTTTACGTTCAGTTTAGTGGCACAAGCTTTTCAGAATCTCACCCAGTGAACTGATAAGCATAAAGACCCCATTTGCCTTCTGTTCTGGACGTCCTCTAACTATGTTTTCTTGTCCTGTTATGGGGAAATGTGTGTGTGTGTGTGTGTGTGTGTGTGTGTGTGTGTGTGTGTGTGTGTGTGTGTGTGTGTTTTAGCCACTGAGAAACACATTCTCTTGAGCTTATAAGGCGTTGTAATATCACTTCATTTTGCATCTTGCACTTCAGAATTATTAATAATTTTTTCTGTATATTTGTTTTTTTGATCTAGCTCTCTTCGAGTATTGACAGACCACCAAAAAATTCTTTCGAAAATAAAAAAAAAGACTTACTGGAACTAATTTATTTGAGAAGCTAAATGCCATCTCCCAATAATAACCAGAACTTCACTCGCATTCCCTGGTAGAAAAAAGAAAAGAAAAAAACAGATGAAGAAACAGAAAATAATTTCACAGTAATCATAAATTCAGACCCCGTTATCTTTCAATGGAAAAAAAAAAATCATAAGAAAGCCTACAAATAAAACATCTTACAAGAATCAGTCAGTACAGACCTCATTAATATCCAGCGGAGAAGCGATAGTAAACCCAGTTGTAAAATGAAACACACGCAATATATGTAAACCCAAAAAGATACAAAACCCTTTCAGTCCGATGACGTATTTTCTACTTTATTCTCGCAACCTTACAATGATTTAACTCTGTTTAGGAGAGACGTTTCGTAGTGTGATGTTGTTCATAGGGTTATTTAAAGTGGCATGTTCTGGGCTTTGAGGAGGGAAGAGGATGCGTTCACAGAGGGTGGGTTGGTGTTCAGGAGGTTTCAGAAGTATTCACTGGTGCGGGTGGAAGCCAGGGGATAAAATGTTCTGGCCTACTAGGAGGGATGATGTGTTCAGAGGGTTGAGTAGCTGGTCAGGGTGGTGGTGTTCCGGGAGCATGTGGAGGTGTTTTAGAGCGTAAGACACTGTTTCAGAGTGTATGAAAGTGTTCAGATAGCATGAGAAAATGTTGATCATATTATACCCAACAAATATCAAATAACAAAGTTGTTATCCTTTTTCTAAGTAAGGTGAATTCTCTATGGCGGCCAAAATAAGATAAGGAAGGCGTCCTTGAGCGTATTAAATTAAACACATACGATACTGTTTCTACAAAGAGAAAGTATACATCCAGATAATACGAAGGACTTCACGGTTCTCGGAGTGCAGAGGAAGAATCGGATATTGTAATCCCGAACCAGATGTTACCAGTGCATGAGAGGGTGCAGGTGCGAGGGGAGAGGGCACGAGTGGCAAACAAAGGAGATAACCTTAGCAAAATGAAAGCACAGGATTATCGGCACGAGAAAATGGTGGAACTTAGAAAAAATGGGGTGAAGCAAACGAGGGAAAAGGAGGACTGGTGGTGGTGGTGGTGAAGGCTGAAATGGGGCTGTGAGAGTAAGGAATGTGGACGGAAAACTTGTGGAGTATGGTGGTGTGGAGTAGATAGAGAAGTGGATTGGTGGCTGAAGATGTGGCATAGGTTGTGGGGGAAGGTGATGGTGAAGTGGATAGGGCAGTGGATTGGTGATTGTAGACGTGGATTAGGCTAGGTTAGGTTAGGAATGGTGTTGGTGAAGGTTCAATTGAGAATGTGAATAGAAGAGATGTAGCCGGAAGCCTGGGAGGAGGTGGTAGTGGAATGGTTAATGTGGTGTATTGAGGACTGTGTGGTCGAGGGTTCGGTCCCGGCGGGTGCAGGGAATAGTTTGCGGATTTGAACTCGAAAAATGAGAGCCATATTCTCGCCCTGAAGGAGTTAAATTTCTTAACAGTCTCTCTAATCCAGAAAGCTCCCGTATAAACGTAAAAATATTCATTTTTATAGGAGAAAGATCAATTGGGATTTTTATAAGAAATTTTTGATAACTGATAAATTTGTGCATAATAATGTGGAAAAAATTGCTCATGTTATAACCAGATATTGACGTGTTCTGTATTTTATTCTGGAGGAGGTAATACAGTGGACAGAGCCTGATAAGTCTTATTAAAAACATGTGAAGTGGTGATCACAGGTTGGGCTCGGCTGTTTTTATGAGTTGATTACCCTTGGGAGTTTGTAAAGGCGAAAACCGTTATGTGGGAGGTAGAGCATAATATTTTAAAGAGACTGGGGAGACTGGAGGAGCTTTCTGATGACTGGGTATTAAAGCTCTGATATGATTTAGAATTATATATAATTGGACCTATTATTTTGAAGGATCCTTGTCTATCATCTTAAGCACTGAGTATATAGTGACTCATTTCTTTACACACATAGAGAATGGAGTATTTCTCTTGCTATTTTCCATGTTATCGGTCAGGTCAGTATTACTCGTGAGCTATCCGATTAAACTTTATAAAAACCGGATTATCATTCTGTTTTATGGATCACGAAAATTATCCGTGACAAAATAATGAAAAGTACGATTTTTTTTTCTTTTTTGTACAGTCAGATTATTTTATCCTCTGCCGCATCCACCGTGTACCTTTATCTCAGACTCCCTTCTCCATCAAAGCTGACTCGTACCTGGGTGAGCAGGAAAGGGGTTGAGTGGAGATTTCAATGCTTAATCAAGTGGTGATCAGAGGCCTCTTGGTGAGCAGCAAAGTGGCTGAGTGGAGATTTTAACGCTGACTCAAGTGGTGGTCAGAGACCTCATGGTGAGCAGCAGTGGCTGAGTGGAGATTTTAATGCTGACTCAGGTGGCGATCAGAGGCCTCTTGGTGTGCAGCAGTGGCTGTGGTGATTTTAACGCTGACTCAAGTAGTGATCAGAGGCCTCTTGGTGAACAGCAAAGTGGCTGAGTGGAGATTTTAATGCTGACTCAAGTGGTGGTCAGAGGCCTCTTGGTGAGCAGCAAAGTGGCTGAGTGGAGATTTTAACGCTGACTCAAAGTGGTGGTCAGAAGCCTCTTAGTGAGCAGCAAAGTGGCTGAGTGGAGATTTTAACGTTGACTCAAGTGGTGGTCAGAGGCCTCTTGACTGTAATACAGCAGGTGGACACACGATCCCGGAAACTCATCAGCATTTGCGCATCATGACTCCTGTAATGGTCCATGCTTAGTGTTTTTTTTTTTTTTTTTTTTTTTTAAGTACTCGGTGTTTCGGTTGGTCCAATGAGAAAAAGAAAGGTGTAAGGAGAGAAATAAGAAGTTGAGAGTGTGCAGAGAAAAGAGAAAAAAAGTAAATGTGAAGATCAACGTGTATAAATGTAAGGTCACCTAGCCTGCATCCTAATGCTGACTGACCCCATCATTCACCACATGATGACCCAAGTGCATGATGCCAACCACTACTTACCCCCCCCCCCTCCGCCCCCCAAAAATAACGTTCAGCTATAATGCATGACTTCTCTTATTTATCAGATTACTTTTTACCAGCAATGATGGTTATTGGGCCTAATGCGCAGGGGGCAATATTTACAAACTTTCTTGGGGTTCACTCTGTGTTGGTCGAGGCAACTCTAGTATTCTATTTACCTTACACCAAAAGAGTTTATTCACTTAAGTATTGGACGAAGCAGCCTGAGTGTTAATATTGTAAGCATTAACTCTTGTTAGTGGGACGACTGTGATATTCTACTCCACCTTACACCAGACGATTTTGTTCAACCAAGAGTGAGTCGTTGGAGCCTGAGCGAGTTAAGGTCTTTCCTGAATACGTTCCCAGCCTCCCCATCTACTTCACACAAAGCCATATATTTTCCAGCGTTTCATTAGCTCCGTAAAACTTCCTTCAGTTAAAAAAGGTTTAAAATTCTCAGTGCATCCTAAAAAAAATTACGTCTTTGAGCTGATGGTGTTTATGGCCCATTTTAAATTGTCCAAAATACCTTGTTGGTCCCAGGGTTGGAGGGTTTTAAAATTCTTCCTGACCACTTCCCCAGGCTCACCCATCCGTTCTTCTCAAAGCGATATCCAGTGTTTTACCAGCTCCTACGGGCTGGTTTTTTATGAGCTCCTAAACACAGGACATCCATCGTATATCCTGACGGAGTCCTTACATTAATCAGGTCAAATCAAAGCCGGGGCTGAGGCAGGACTAGGAGCGGTATTTACACACTCTTGTAAACTCGAGTTATGTATAAGATTTGTATAAGATTACATATATATACATTGTTTTCACTCATACAGTTATCATACACTTCGCATCTAAACTGCTGTAAATATTTCAAGGAAACAGTGCAGGCGAAATTATTCATTCTGGCGATAACTAATTGTTGTGGAGACCTTTTTTTTCTTTTTTTTTCTTTTTTGTCCAAATTGGTGTAGATCCTCTATTAATGTTTCCTCGGATTACAGAACCCAGGGGTCAAACTTGCTGCCGCTTTAGGAGTGACATTACACGCTGGTGGGTGATGGGTAGGAGTCCAAGCTGACACGTCCAGTTTGCTACTATAAAAGCATGAATTCGATTCTCGGATTCGTCACTGCTGGGCAAAGTTTGTTTCCTTTTGCATCTATTCACCTAGCAAAATAACTGGCGGTTTGGATGCCACGGTCTTTTTCTAGTCCCTTATTATTCCCTGGAGGCTCCAGAGGGCCAGGATTGTGGGAGAGTCCGAGGCCAGGCTCTCGTACTACAGATCATTTAAGCCAAAAAAAGACCATCCTACACTCCGCGCAGCGTTCTACATGATGGGTACAAATCTCCGTCCATTTTTTGGATTCGGACAGTGGCATGTTAGCACATTACCTATCCAACCAGAGATGCAGTTGATAGGCATAAATCTTACCCTATTGCTGTAGGTTCATTACCTGTCCATAAGGGTGGAGAGGGGACATGAAAGGTTGGTGGGTTCTAGGAAAGGGAAGGGAAGGGTTGATGTCTGGTCCCCCCATCCCAATCACCAGCGTTGGGGTATGATCCACCGCCTTATGCCTCGTTTATGCCCACCGCCGAGGCTTAATAGAGCAGGGAGTATGGAGGACGGGGAGGATGGGTGTGGGTGTGCCGAGGGAGGGAAGGGAAGGGAGAAATGGGGATATCATGAGGGGACGGGTATTTTTGGAGAGTGTGGGGGAGCGAGGTGGGGAGTAGGCAGGAGTGGTTGTGTGAGAGGAATGCAAGGTGCGTGTGATGGTGAGTGTGTGTGGTGGGGGCAGGGGTGGGGGATGGGGTTTTAGAGGAAGGAGTTGTGTGAAAAGAGTGTAGAGAGGACTTGTAGGTTGAAGATAAGGAAGTAACTGAAATGTGAGAAGGATGGGATATTTGCTGTTTTGAATAGTCGCTTTTTTTTCCTTTTTTCTAACTGACCTAACCTAACCTAACTTAAACCTAACAAAACTAGCCTAAGCCAACCTAACTGACAACATAACTAACCTAACCAGGAGAGAGAATGTCCGAAAATAAAATACCAAAGAATGTAGGGAGTGACTGGGAGTATAGGATTTTTTTTTTTTTTTTTTTTTTTTTTTTTATAAGGGTGTGGTGTGGTGCGAAAAGTCTGTGAGGGTAGCGTATAAAGAGTATGTAGGCTGGGAGTGTGAGAGGATGGGTATGTACGGGGAAAGTGGAAAGCTTGCGAACGTGTAGGTGTGTTTGTCAGGGGGGTGAGAGAAAGAGAGTTTTAGAGGAAGGGGAATTATGTTTAAATGAATGTAATGAGAAGTTAGAGAGGGAGAGAAAAGCAGAGAACGGAGAAGGTAAGGGAAGGAAGGACGGAAAGGAAAGGAGGATGCAAAGGGAGAGAAAGATTTCTCAGACTCTCACTGAGTTTGTGAGGTGGATGCTCAGAAACTTGCGCCTTTCAGGAATAATGAAATAACCAAACCTACTCCATACAACTATCTGCTACCATTATCTTCTGTTTCACCGATTGCGCACTGTATCAGTCGTATACCCCAATTCCTCCTTAACTTTATACTTTATAGTAGATAAAGGAGGAATGAGGGATGAAGGAAGGTAGTGTCCAAAGTAGGTATACACTATATTGTACATGAACTTCGGTAAAATCCACATTGTTTTTCACTTCCACACAGCCTTCCGCGAAAGATAAACAAATATTTACGGCCCGGGTCAATAGATATTAATTACTACGTAGTTTACATGCTTGATGATATATTTACGGCGCTCAGGTACAGATAATAATAAAAAACAGTGAACTTATCTTTGTTTTACACAGATGATGATGGTTGCAATTTTTTCACTGCTATAGATCTACCCGGCAAAGATAAACATAGACATTAATTACTATGTACTTACGCCTTTAGAAAAATAATACTGAGACTCAAATACAGCTAATACGAAAGAAAAGTGCGGTTATTATTGCTTGTGATTTGCAGGTGGTGATTGCCTTTTTTTTTTTTCGCTTTTGCACACCTGTCAGCCAAAGACAAACATGAACATTAATAGCCACGTACTTGCAATCTTCAAAATATAAAAATAGGGCTCGAGTACTGTTAATAATAAAAAAGGTATGCCACTATTTATGTATATGTGTTGCAGGTGGTGATGATTGCAGCTTAGAACACGTCTAGTGGGTTAAGCTGCACGAGGTATTATCAGTGACCATCCAGATTACACTCCGCTGGGCTCCTCTCAACTCACACTCTTCCTCATTCCTAATTACACTGAGGAGGAAGGGAGAGATGGGGAAAGAGGGGACAGAGAGGAGGGGAATGGAGACCGAGGAGTGGGGAGAGATGGGGAAGAGGGGTAGAGAGGGGTAAGGGTGATCGAGGGAGAACGAGGATTACAGGGGTGTGGGAGTGCAATGTAGGACAGAAGGGTGTCTTGTCTTGTTGGGCAGAGGATAAGGGGGAGGGTGCGCTAAGAGAGGCAGAGAGAGGAGTGGGGGCTTAGAGAGAGTGGGTGAGAGGGCAAGGGGAGCAGAAGAATTGGAGATGTTGATGCCACTTTTTATATATCATCACTAACACCACCCTCATATGTAAAGACACTAGCAGGAAAGGAAGGGGGTCAGAGAGAGGGGAGATAGGTAAAACCAGTGGGGTAAAGAAGGAGTTGATGGTGGATGGAGGTGTTGGAGGGGCAGGGAATAAGGGTGAGAGAGGAGGGGGAGGTAAGGAGGCAGAGGAAAAGGGAGGGCAGAAAGGCAGGCGGCGCAAAGAGGGAAGAGAGGGTGTTGCTTTCATTTCTTAAATATCATCATCACTAACACGACTCCCAGTCATCAGCATCACCCTCATCGTCACCACCACTGTTACTACCACTATCATCATCCACTTTCATCAGAGTCTGAAATGATACCGTCACTGTCTACATTGTCCTTATCTGTACCACACGGATCATCACTACCACCATCAATACTATTCGTATCAGTGCTTCAGGCATCATAATGATAATCATGATTACTATCGGTATTTTATCATCTTATTTGTTACCATCGTTATCATTGTTGTACCACCCTCACCATCTGTTTAGCCATCACAACCACCACCACCACAATCCGCACACGGCTACCACGCATGGCCACCACATTTATTAGGCCCGCATCACATAACGGTACCATCAGCGATTATTTTCATCTGCACCACAGCTGTTAGGAGATGGCTGCTATGGCCTATTTAATCTGATGTGAGAAGAAATGAGCCTTAAGCTTTTGAAAGTTGGCAACTGATTGGTTGCCCGAGTGCATTCATTATCCACCTGTCAACAGTAAAAAATCATGTGTTTTTAGGTGCTGATTCCGAAAATCCCATCCGTTTTTTCCTACCACGTCTAGTTTTTATGATGAATGATGAACCTTCATGTTGAAACCGTATATAACAATATTCACATATGTTCCTGTTCTTAGCACTGCTTATGCTTTTTGGCACCTGTTGTTGTTTATTGAACCAATTGAAATGTCAAGGCAATGCAAAAATAGACCAGATTATTTCTGCTATGTCTGTGGTTCGTTCACCCCAAGGGACAGCGACTCAACATCCGGAACGACATCAAGAAGGTCTATCATCTGTACTTCGGCTGTGCTCTTGCAGATCAAGAAAAAAAATGGACACCGCATGTAATTTGTACAGCTCGTTCGAATGGACTAAGAGATTGGCTGAATAAGAAAAAAGGCAATGCCATTCGCCGTTCCTATGATATGGAGGGAGCCGAAAGATCATGCTACAGATTGTTACTTCTGCAGGCTCAACATATCCGGGTTTTCCGTTAGGGACAAGCACAAGATTGCTTACCCCAGTTTGGAATCCGCTATAAGGCCAGTGCCGCACAACAATGACGATCTTCCCATTCCAATACCACCAGAAGATGGTATCGCCAGTACCGACGATGAGGAAGAAGATGTAGCTCAAACTGAGTCAGATGGATCAGGTGAGGATGCAGAGCTTTTAGCAGACAGTGAAGACGCACCTGAACAGTTCTCTCAAGGAGAGTTGAATGACTTAGTTTGAGATTTGGGGCTACCGAAGGACAAGGCTGAACATTTGGCATCTCGTTTGAAAGATAAAGTCTGCCCAAGAAAGATGTTCGAGTAACATACTTCAGAAAACGAAATGAAGATCTTTCTTCGTATTTTTCTGTTGATGGAACACTATGTTTTTGCAACGACATTGATGGATTGTTCCGCTGCCTTTCACAGGAGCATGATCCTTGTCAATGGTGTTTATTCATTAATTCATGGAAGAAAAGCTTGAAGGCGGTATTGCTGCACAATGGAAATATGAAACCTTCTGTGCCTTTAGGACATTCAGTGCATATGAAAGAGTGCTATGAAAACATTGCGGCCCTTTTAGATGTCATAAAATATGAAGAATACAAATGGAAGTTGTGTGGAGACCTGAAAATGATCGGTTTGCTGATGGGACTACAATCAGGCTTCACAAAACACCGTTGTTTCTTATGCCCCTGGGATAGCCGTGCAACTTCCAAGCACTACGTGCAGCCGACATGGCCACCTAGACAAACATACGAGCCAGGAACTTCGAACATCGCGAATGAGTCCCTGGTTGCTCCAGGAGACATTCTTCTTTCTCCGCTTCAGGTAAAGCTCGACTTAATGAAGTAGTTCGTGAAGACACTGAGAAGAAGAAACACTGAAGCATTCGGATATGTCGCAAGCAAATTCCCAGGCATCACTAAAGCTAAGCTGAAAGAAGGAATATTCATCGGCCCACAGATAAAGGAACTTCTGAGAGACCACAACTTCAGTACTTATCTGGCCAATATGGAACTGGCTGCCTGGAACTCATTCAAGTGGATATGTGAAAATTTCCTGGGAAACAAGAAGTCACCGGATTATGAAGATGGTGTTGAGAGACTTCTCAATTCATTTGCTGCTATGGGGGTGCCGGATGTCGCTGAAAGTTCATTTTCTTCATTCGCACCTTGAAGTTTTCGAGCAGAACCTGGGAGCCGTCTCTGAAGAACTGGGAAAAACGCATCCATCAAGATATCAGTGCAATGAAGCATCGCTATCAAGGCTCTTGGAATGAAAGTATGCTCGCGGATTACTGCTGGATGCTGTACAGGGACAAGCCTGGAAGGCAGCATCGAAGGAAGCCTAAAGCTCGACGATATTGAGTAGTTTGACCTTTGCAAAAGTGCACTAAAACTCATTCTCTGTTATATGTCTTGAAGGAGAGTTTCCTGTTCTGTCATTTCAATTTGGATGAAAATACAACGTATATGTGAACTATTTGGAGACACTGAATTAATACAAGGAATCGACATACTTCAAAAAACTTCGAAAACTCAAACATACTATGAAAAACTTCGT
This sequence comes from Coenobita brevimanus, assembly GCF_032717465.1. Lineage (NCBI taxonomy): Eukaryota > Metazoa > Arthropoda > Malacostraca > Decapoda > Coenobitidae > Coenobita > Coenobita brevimanus. The sequence continues at coordinate 26,275,214 of NC_136977.1, forward strand.
TTTTATAAGTAGGCATATGTATCCAGCGGTAAAATTCAGCCAAAATAATACAAGGTAGTTTCTATAAAATTGTGACGTGCTACGTTAAAATGGACTACATACTCGTGATCGTCGTCAAAAATAGGTCTAGAAAGTTTATATTTTATACCTGATGAGAGAAAACGTTTGATT